>NC_056737.1:1385451452-1385678952 GCF_019279795.1 Protopterus annectens
CCATGTTTCACTAAAACGGACATTGGGCATTAAAACTTTGTTATTCAAGCAGGCTCTTTGTGATGGATATTTCTTTTTTGTCTTTTAAATATTTGTCCTGACTTTACACCATTGATTGGTTTGTGCATCATTTTTGATATAATTTAATATATACATAGATAGATACTTCTACATGCATACATACATACATGCACCTGTCTAGCTACTTATCTATCTAACTATGTTTACATGTTTCCTGTGAATGTACAGAATATGACTGCTGTTTTGTTATTATAAATATTTGAGTACCTTGGTGGTCGAGTGTAGGAGTTGCCAAAAGGATCAATGTCAAACATGGCTTTTTCTGAAGAGATGTACATATAATAGTGGCAAGTCATGGGAAAAAGTGTGTGTCTGTGTTTGACGTTTAAGGTTAGAGTAAGGTCAAACAAACAGGATAGATTTTATTGATGTGCATATGTTGTATTATGTGTGCATTGTGACTGTTTGTCTTGGTCGGTGGGAATGTTATGGAAATTTTTTTTCATAATGTAATATGTACGGTTGGAGTTAGCAGCAGGGGTAGAGGAAGGGTTAGCACATATGAAAAAGATGATGCAAGGGAGTGACTGAATACATGACATACAATACTTTGACCCTAGTAAATCTGGTTGTGTGAAATATAAATCATATTAACTCAGTCCAGTCAATTTATTTTATAGAGTTACTGACTCCATGGAAAATGTCTAGTCTGTTCACTTATTCTCATACCTGCCAAAGAGTTTTGATAAAATTTGCCATGCTGGTATTGCTAATAAGCTCATCAATCTAAATATCAGTCCTATATCATCCATTAGACAGTCAACTGGTTCAACAATAGAACTCACAAAGTGAGTGTTGGTGGTACCCTGTCCTTAAAAAGAAATGTCCATAATGGTATCCCATGGAATCTGTCCTGTGCCATCACTTTTTTGGTTTATACTTATTTGATGTTGAAGCAGACATCAAAGACCTACAGCAAACAAGTTAAAATGTATAACAAGACCTGCAAAATGGGCACCATTATTAACTCTACTGCTGACACTCACCTCATCCAAGGGCTTTGTCATGCCTTCATCTCTAGTACTGACCATGGTTTCAAGCTTAATATTAAAAATATAATATAGTTTCATTTTGGAAATCTGTCTACCCAACTGTATCCTGCATAAATGACACACTACTTAAAACTGAGACTTTCATTATTGAGTTAAGCACATTTATTATTGAGTTATCCTTTGATGACCATATATCAGTCATTGTTAGGAAAGCATGACTCCAAAACAATGAACAAACTGGTTACTAAACAACAAAGTGAAAAGTCACCAACTGGACACGAACCAAATTTATTATAAATCCAAAGCGAACTTCAGTAGTTGCATAAACAAACAAACAATAAATTGTGCGAACTTCAGTATTTGCATTAACGAACAAACAATAAAATGTAAGCGCTTTCGTTTAAGTAATCTTAAACTTCATCAGATACTACTTTAAAAAAATCACTTCCTTTTATAACTTCCTGTAAATTCAAAAAAGCCCGCCATATGGCTCTTCAAATTCGCGCATGCCTAATAGTAATAAATAGAAACTAACAATTATCTATACATTGAATTTTGTGCATACTCAAAAAATATACTTAAATTATGAATCAATAACTAGATTATAAGTGGATTAACCCTATGGAAAATATATTATTTCATTATATAAAATGAATGTATAAATAAATATATATAATTGAAATAAATAAATTAGATTATATTCATGCTTGCTTCCAATAATAATTTAAATATAAATATTTTAAAATATTTATTTAAAAACATGTATTTAAAAATATTTAATAAATATATAAAATATAATAATTAATAATCTAGAAATATATATAATAATACATTATTTTATCTTAATCTTTAATTTTCTTTCTATTTAAAGCCTTAAGTTTTAGAATTGGGGCTATTGAACTATGTTCATTAATTCCTGGCCACATATCAGCCTGTACTTTGATTTGCCATTGTAATTCCTTTTGTTCTAGCAATAACCCCCAGGGACGTTTAGCATCTACTTCTATATGATCAATTACTGTAAAATAAAACTGATGAACTATAAATTCATTAATGTGTTTTGCTAAGGCATTATTTGTTTTATTTTTCTTTATGGAATATTCATGTTCATAAATTCTCTGTGATAACATTCTCTCTGTTTTTCTTTTATAAAATATAGGACAAGAGTTACACATCGCTAAATATACTACTGCTTTAGATTTACAATTATATCTACTTTTCAAATAATATTTTTTTGTTTCTTAGATGAAAAGCATGTCCTTCTTTAATTTTGAAATACCAATTCCAGGCTCCACATTTATTCTTCCCCTTTACTTTGTGTCTTTCGGCTTTTCCCGGTTAGGGGTCACCACAGCGGAACTCCGGTCTGCTAATGATTGGCAGTAGAGTTCTACGTGCTGGCTTGCCGGGCCTAATGAACAACTTTCAATGAAGGAACGCCCATTCACGCATGTTGCCACACAGAATACGCTGTAACTGAGAATCGAACGGACAACGTTTAACTGTGAGGCGACAACGCTTCAGCAGCACCACCATCACAGTCATTCTATTTTTCATTATTATATGAGATTCTTTTTTAGTATGTCTTTAAGACTTCTACCTTTTCTGTAGACTATTTTTGGTATATCACCTAAATATTTTTTACATTGTGAATCATCCATAAGCATTGCCCAATTATTAATAAATATTACTCTTAATAAATAATGTTCTTGAGAATAAGTAATAATTAAAGCTTTTGCAAAATTATCATTTTCAACTTTATTTCTACCATCAATAATTTGGTCATTTATAATATTAAATGTATTATTATTAATAATCTCTACTGATTCTTGTTTACATAAGATAGGCTTAAAATGACCATTTAATCTTTTGTTGGTTACTTCTAATATTAATACATCGACCAATGCCTGTGGATAACATTTATTAATAAACATACTTCTTAAAAAATCACATTCTATTTCAAGTTGCTGAAAACTGGTAATCATTCGAGCAGCTCTCACTAATTGTCCCTTCACTGATGTTCGGGATGAGAACTATTATAGTGAAGGAAGCTGTTCGAATATGATTCTTTTCTGTGGATAGCTGCGATATATGTTTCATTTTCTAAATCATTCGTCAATTGTATATCTAGATAATTAATACTATGTTCATTAATATTCCATGTAAATTTAAAAAATTCTGTAGTTTGATTAATATATGTTAAAAATGAATTTAAAATTTCTAAAGTACCAATCCAAATGAGGCAAACTTCATCTTGGAAACGATGATAAGATTTGATAAATGAAGAATATTGACTATTAAAAATATATATTTTTCCCAGAATGCCATAACAAGGTTTGCATATGTGCCTCAACACGGAGAACCCATTGCTATACCTTTCTTCTGCAAAAAATATTTTTTATCGAACATTAAATAATTATTATTTAATACTATTTCCAAAAGATCTATTATAAGATTAATTAATTCTTGATTAACACGATATTGAACCAATAATTCATTAACCCATTCAAGTCCTATTATTTGTGGTATTACTGTATATAAATCACATATGTCTATAGTTACTAAAATGTCATTTTTGTTAAATTCTACTTAATTCATGTATTCTAAAAATTACCATGAATCTTTACATATATATTTTTCTTTTTTTATAATCTTTTTTAACTCATAGTCGACATATTTAGCACAAGCTGACGTAATAGAATCCCTCCCATCTACTAATGGTCGCATAGGTGGGTCTCTTATATTTTGTGTACATTTGGATTTCCAAAAAATATAGGGATTCTGGGAGTTATATTAAGATAGTTAAATAGATCTACATCTATACGCTTATCTAAAAGCAAATCATATATCGATAAGCGTATATTTTTATATGCTATATTCAATTCATTTATAGATATCTGTTCATAAGTATCAGTTTCCAAAACTGAATTTAAATTATTATTATACAATTCATTACTCATAATAACAGCTCCTCCACCTTTATCTGGCTTCATGATTCTATTTTTTTCCATTTTTAATTTTGTTAAAATCTTTTGTTCTTCGGAATTTAAATTTGATAAAGTATTAGTTTCTCTACTAAATTTATCTAGACATTTCAATTGATATTCACACATTTTTTCATATAATACAAGTTTCGGATACAAAGGTGGATTAAAAGTACTGCTAATACTGAATTTACTAGACTCATTATAAATTTTGTCATGATATATTAAAGTGAAATAAATTTTCCTTAAAAATAATTTTATATCTATCATAACGGAAGTGAAGTCAAAAGACCTTGACGGAACAAAAGTGTAGCCTTTAGCTAGCAAGTTGGCTACATCTTGATTAACTTCAATATCAGAAAAGTTAAAAACTTTGAAATCACTATCTTCATTGACTATAATATGTTTCAAATCATCAGACATTACTCCATTTACACTACATATACACGTATCTTGCAAACTATTAAATTCATTTAAATTAAACACACAATTATTTTTACAATCATCTCTCATTATTGTATCATTGCTGGCCATTTGCATTTCATGCCCAGCATTATGTTCATTTGGATCCAACCACCAATTTAAGTTCTCCACTGTTTGCCTTTGGGCTTGGCCCCTTGAAACCCCGTTGACTGATGGTAAAAATAAGGGGTTTTATTTTTTAGTCTTTCGGACTTTCTCAACTCTGGAAACTCTTCTTCATATGTCAAATCAATTTCTTGCCCAAAGTCTCTATGTTGCCCCAAGTCTCTAAGTTCATCAGATCTAATGTTCTTATTTGATTTGTTATTAAAAACATGCGGTTTATTTCTTCTTTGCCCTCCTGGGGGTCTCGGATAAGCTATACCATTCACATACTGATTGAGATCTCTCTCTAATTTATTCATTTTACCAGTTTTCAATTTTGTTATCTGTTGCTCAATGGTATTATATATTCTAAGCATCTCAAATTGTATGTTGTCATAAGAAACATCAGTTCTAATGTCTTTATCTAGTTGATCCAAATCAACCATGAGCTGATCGATATCTGTTTGATTATATTTTATTATTAAATTAAGCAATTCTTTTCCGCTTTTATCAAACAGTTGCAACAATTCTGTGTGAAATGGAGAATTATAGACCAAACCTGTGGGGAAGCGCCAAAACCACAGCCCCTTAGGTATGATATTGTGTTTAATGCATTCTCTTAAATATGCATTCTCCAGTTGCAATTTTTTACATTTAAGTAATTTATAGTCATAGTCATTTAATTTTGAGTCTAGTGAAGTAGTACTTATACTTGGCCCACCTGAAAAGGTGAACAATGATTCCAGCCATTCATTTAAAACCGGAATTTCATTTCTTTTATTGTCTTTATTTCTAAAAAAGTGCCCTAAGGCAAAAGATGGCTGGTAAACTCTATTATTACCTTGCACTTGCGGTTCGATATTTTGCCGCTGATCTTCCGAACCAGTCTTAGGATTATTGTCAATATTCGATTGATTTACATTTCCTAGGCATGCAGGCATCAAATTAAAATTGCAGGCATCATTAGTTGTTCCAACTTGCAAACCTCCGTTTGCACTATTGGCATCTGCAGCATTGAGTCTCTTGTATAACCCATCCACTTGCTGGGAAAGCTTTAAAATTAAAGCTGTTAAATTTCCAATCGACCCTTTGGTCCTGTTAGAAACGTCCTCCAGATGTACGGCACTTTCGCTATCATTAGTAGACGACATGACTCCAAAAAAAACAAACAAACTGGATACTAAACAACAAAGCGAAAAGCCACCAACTGGATACGAACCAAATTTATTATAAAACCAAAGCGAACTTCAGTAGTTGCATAAACAAACAAACAATAAATTGTGCGACCTTCAGTATTTGCATTAATAAACAAACAATATAATGTAAGCACTTTCGTTTAAGTAATCTTAAACTTCATCAGACAGGAGGCAAGCATGAATATAGTCTAATTTATTTATTTCAATTATATATATTTATTTATACATTCATTTTATATAATAAAATAATATATTTTTCCATAGGGTTAATCCACTTATAATCTAGTTATTGATTCATAATTTAAGTATATTTTTTGAGTATGCACAAAATTCAATGTATAGATAGTTATTAGTTTCTATTTCCCTATTTATTACTATTAGGCATGCGCGAATTTGAAGAGCCATATGGCGGGCTTTTTTGAATTTACAGGAAGTTATGAAAGGAAGTGATGTTTTTTTTAAAGTAGTGTCTGATGAAGTTTAAGATTACTTAAACGAAAGCACTTACATTTTATTGTTTGTTCGTTAATGCAAATACTGAAGTTCACACAATTTATTGTTTGTTTATGCAACTACTGAAGTTCGCTTTGGATTTATAATAAATTTGGTTCATATCCAGTTGGTGGCTTTTCGCTTTATTGTTAGGAAAGCGTCTACATCACTTAGCTATGTATCTAAGAAATATCATGTGGGCTGTGTAAGTCATAATTTCCCTCCGTTTTTTTTTCCT
The DNA here is from genome assembly GCF_019279795.1 of Protopterus annectens. Taxonomy (NCBI): domain Eukaryota; kingdom Metazoa; phylum Chordata; order Ceratodontiformes; family Protopteridae; genus Protopterus; species Protopterus annectens. The sequence continues at coordinate 1,385,458,003 of NC_056737.1, forward strand.
TTTTAGGTCTTCAGAAAATACGGTGCTACCACTGGCATGCACCTTTCCATACACCTTGCCTTGATTCCTAGCTAAAAGCATTACAGGACTAAGCTTTGTTAGTTACCTCAGTATCACATTCCATGTGGGCCTACGTGAGGTGACCTAAGCATTTTGTACTTTGACAGACCTTATGCTCTTCAACCTCCTTCACATTCATAAAATTGATAAAACTATGGCTACAGTTATCTCAGTCTTCATTGTAACATAAATAGAACCTACTAGCCTAGTAGATATTTGACTTAAACTATCCCCTACCTATGTAATACAGTTCATTTGCATGTTAAACAAAGTAATAAATTGGGCATCTTTAAAACTAGGCTGGGTAGTCACAAGTTCATCCCTTGACAATTTAGCATGTCTGTTCCTGACTGAGGTAGTTCATAGCTGTGGTATACTGCCTAGGCATCTCAATGGTTATCAAGACCATTTGACTAAGATTAATGGACCTATAAAAAAAGAGAAATGAGAAATCTGCCAACAACTGCATTATATTGCAAGGGGTAAAAGTTGTAACATTGATGCTAGGGTACATGAAAGAAGTAAGAACAGACTATGGGATATAAAAAAAGCTGAACTTTAGTAGACAATGTTTCAAATATATCAGAAAATCAAAAAAAAAATCAGTAAGTGAGAAAGGCACACCTATGCCATATTCATCTTAAAGATTAAAAACCCAAACCACTGAAACAAAAGGATTAAACGTTACATGCCACAAAACTTAGTCACAGCAAAGACATCAAACATAAATGCCAAATACATTAAGGAAAAAAAAAAAATATATATATATATATATATATATATATATATATATATATATACATAACACACAAAACAAAATTTTAAATATTCCAGCCAGCAATTTTGAAGGATGGCGATACCCTTCAGCTCTCCATTGTCTCAAGTATATATGCTAACTCTACAGCTGTACAATGATGGGGAATTTATCCAATTAAGAGAAAAAACATAAGATACAAATAAGATACAAAATGAAACAATGTTATGTCTTAGATGAACTCACTATTTCACCACTATAACTGCAGAGTAGGTATGCTTTTATGGCAGCACTTCCATTTCTGCCAAGGGCTCTTTCTAGGTAGGTACAAAGGAAAAACAGACTTGTCCTTTGTGAGTAGCAACATTTGCCCTATGATACCTGACTTAAAGTACACTAGATTGTACAAAAGACAGTTGAGTAACAATCTTAATTTTGTAGGCCAGGTAACAAGATTTGTGAACAACATCCATGCTGCATTTTTTATTACATCTACTATCCTGTCAATTATTTATGCATGGTTACTTAAAATTATTGGCCGCTTTAGATGTCATCTACCTGTGAGGATGGCAATAGTTACAGGGATGGATGATTATGGTGTGCCACTGACTGGATTGCTATGGATGTTGTCAGATGCACCCAAAGCTCCTTGATGCATTAAATATTTACTCTTTAGCCACAGTTCTGTTTATAGGTTCATAGGTGGATACTAGGCTAATGGCCATAGGGACTTTACAAGCATAGTCATTTTATATCCATGTTCCCTAACTGACCTTGGTTAGATGGTTGTTATTAGCAGAGTGACTCTATGATCAGCACTGAATACCCTTGTCCATGAGGAACATATTTGCCACCACTGGGGTGAATTTATGGTCTCCCACCCAATTGTCTGGGTTGCACTTGAATAGAGTCATTGAGAAGCTCTGCTTCATGTAAATTGGGATTTTATTCCAGAAAAGTGGAAATCTTTGGAAGATATATTTGTCTCTCCAGCATGTTGTATTAATGTCACAGGCTAGGTTGAGATCCATGGACCAACTGACTCTTGGCCCATTTGATTTGCAGATGTGCAGCCTTTCCATTAGGCAGTTTCAGAGACTGCTGTGTAGGCCAGGCACAAGTTGCCTCTCAGCAGCCTGTAGGATACAGAGTACAATGACAGGGCTTTCAATCTTTCCATGTAGGTCATGTTGTGGAGGCCCTGAATTTTCTTGGTGAGAAACCTCTGTGGTCTCTCCAGGAGCTGCAGATGTCTGATGAGGTACATGCAAAAGGGAACATTGTACTCTATTAGCGGTCTGATGAGGGTCAAGTACAGAGGAGTTATAACATCTGTGGTCTAGGATGCAATTCCCTTACTTATGAGATGCACAATGTAGAAGGCTTTCCTTACCCCTGTGGACACATGGTGATTGAATTTTAGAATGCTTCTAATGTGTGTTCCCAAATCTCGCACCACTGCGTTTGAGCTATCTGTTCCAGGATATTTGTATTGGCAAAGTCCAGGAACCTCAGGTTGAGCATTTTTGTGCTCTTGTATGTCACCCAATTGATGGAAGGATAGTTGAAGTGTCCCATGACCAAAGTGTTGGTTGTAGAGTGAGTGCGTCTAGTAAGTCCAGGTAGGTGGCGTGCTTCTCTTGGTTCATGGTGGTGGACCTGTAACTAGCAATGATGTGGTAGGGTGTTTTACCTATTGTTAGTTGGGGGTCTATATTAGAACATCGAAGTTTCAAAACTTCGAATGTTCTAATATCGACCCCTATTTAGCGAATGCTGAAAATAGCCAAGCTACAGAAAACCAAATTTTTTCCGAGGGAAAGAATTCAGTTGTCTGTTTCTGTTGTTTCGCTATTTTCAGCGCTGTGGTGGAAAGTTATGGGTCGGGTTCAGGTAAGTGTGTGATTGGGCACGGGTTAGGAGAGTTAGGGTTAGGGCGGGTTAGGTTTGTGTGGACGTGTGGGTTAGGGCGGGTTAGATGAGTAAGGGTTAGGGCGTGGGTCAGGTAAGTGTGCGATTGTGTGGACGTGAGGGTTAGGGCAGGGTAGATGAGTTAGGGTTAGGGCGCGGGTGAGGTGAGTGCGATAGTGATGGACCTTAGGGTTAGGGTTTGGGTTAAGGTAAGTGGATAGTTAGTGGTGTATGTACAGTTTAGCGTAGGGTTAGATGTAAGATTTTAGGTGTATGTGTGTGGATTGCTGTTTCTTTGATGTACTTGTGTTGTGTGTATGTGTTTTGAAACAGTAAATTTTTTCCCTAGGAAAAAATTTGCTGTTCTGCATGTTCGATGTTGTAAGCGTTCTCTTAATAGGCGTCGATATTAGAGCATTCAAAGTTTTGAAACTTTGATGTTCTAATATAGACCCATTAGTTGGACCTTGAGTAGCTCAAGATATTCATGCTGTTTAACCAGTCTTGAGATGTATTTAGCTTTAATGAAGATGTATCACTTCCACCTTTGGTTCTTTGACACTCATTTTGGGGTATGAATGTGTGGAAGCCATTGCAGCCTTGCACAGCTGGGGTACTCTCTGCAGCCTCAAACCACGTCTCAGTTACTGCACAGATATCAACATCTTCCAAGGTAAGGAGTGCTTCCAGGGAATGCAGTTTCCTGTTTAGGCTCCTAGCATTAAGCAGCATAACCTTGAGTTTTCTCAAGTAGATTTTTTTATGTTGGGAATCTGCTGTTTTGACATTGCCTAAAAAAGGCACTATTGGGTAGGAAAGCACATTTGCCAGTATCCAAAAACCTGGAGGATATAGGTGAAGACCATTTCTGGCATAGCAATGTAATCTGTCAACTATGTCTTCCTAGGTTGACAGATACTGGATCCCTCTGGATTGACACCAGAAGCTAAACCAAATGTTGAAGGCAACAATTTTTTGCCTATATTGTAGCATCATCCTGGGTGAAGGTTGAATGCTGCTTAGGGCTACGGACATTCCTGTCTGGAACACATAATCTGATATTCGGTCATGTCTCGCTTCATATAGTCCAGATAGGTACATCTCAAGTCATTCACCCCAACATGTATTATGACAGAGTTATTATGGTTATTATTGTTGAGTGACTTGAATGCATGCTTGATTTGATAGATCCTGGCACCTGACAGGCAGCTAACCATGACCTCCTTGTCCAGACCGGTGAGGGGACATCTGTGTGTCTCACTATGGAGTCACCTATGACCAGGAAATTTGGTTTTGAGGTGTTTTGCCTTATGAATTGATTTGCAGTGTGTTGCTATGTGTACTGGATTTTATTTGATTTGCAGTTTGTGCAAATGTTTTGCACTTGGGAGGTCTTTGATTTTTTGGTAGGCTTCTATTATGTACCTCTGTGTATGTGGGTTTATTGTGGGTTTGTTGTGACCTTGTTTTGTGTGAGAGGTAATGCATGCGTGTGTGTGTGTGTGTGTGTGTGTGTGTGTGTGTGTGTGTGTGTGTGTATGTGTGTGTGTGTGTGCTGACAACCTGTTTGATGTTCGGTTATGTGAGAGAATTGATTCCAAATTCATAGTGTAATTACATCTCTCACATAATGTTTTGTTTGATTTAGCAGTAAGTCGATGGCAGTATACATAAGGAAATTTATACATTGCCTCAGGATGCCCCCCGTCAATCAGTCTGGCCAGAGAAATGGTTGGAAACTGGCCGTCCATAATGGCAGGTTTTTACCATAACTACTATTGGGGAGTGGGTTCGTTTGACCAGATTTTGCTCTAGGATTAACAAAGGTGCTTATTCTATTGAAAGCTAGGGGTGAAAACTATGGCAATGCTTTTCAGTGCACAACTGAGTTTCCAGCAATGCAGCAGGGAAGATAGGGATGGTTCACTAAAAGATGTGTAGGAGAAAATTGTCTTTCAAGTCATTTGCAACTATACAGGGCACCACTGAACCCTGTTGCACAGTGCACAGCTACACACAAATGTGTGAAATTAAACACTTTAAAGCTAAACTGCAAATGGGAAAGCACACAATGAGCTTTCCTCCAGTAATCTCCAACTGAAATGAGGCTCAGACTACATACTTTTGCCACAAGGGTGCAGACAGGGCCATCCTAATGTAAGATGGCTGGAATAGTGCTCAAGTGTAGCAATATAGTGGGTGTATATTATAAGCACGAAAGATGAATTCGGCGAATGCTAGAAGATCGACACATAAATGAGCGAAAAGAGCGAAGGACAGAAACGCTGAAAGACACAATGCCGAACAGATTCCCAGAAGCAACAGCGCCATACAGGTAAGTAAAACCAAAGTAAACAAACACAACAAAAACACTTTTATAAATGTTTTTTGCAGGGGGGAAGCCCCCCTGTGCCCCCCACACCTACTTATATATACCAACTCCGAGACCGCTTTTCAGTGGGGAAAAGGATATATTTCCTCAGCCCAACAATCACCCTGCTGGCCAGGGAAATCAGTTTGGCTTTGTGTCTTTCGGCATTTCCATCCTTGACTCTTTTTGTAGATCGACGTTTATGTGTTGATCTTCTAGCATGCGCCAAATTCATCTTCAGTCGTTCTGATATAGACCCCAATATAGTTTATATTCAACAGATCTGAATCTAGTCTATGATATTTATTAGCTACTTAAAACAACAGAACAGCTTTTTTTAACATGCAAAAAAAATACAGTAAAAATCAGCAAAATGATAAAATACAGTCAGCAAAGTGCAAAGGAAATGGATGAGATGTTTATTTTATTATTTTTTTATTTTAGCAGTGGATTCTTTGAATTTCAGCAGGATCTCTCCAGACCTCTGGCAAATGTTGCCAAAAATTAAGAAGCTCCGATTAAAACATCACAAACCCGTGCAAATGCAAGGTTTATATACAGGTGAAATTAAAACCTTTTAAGCTAAACTACCTATGGAAATGCACACAATGAACTTTCTTTCAGTAATCTCCAACTCATACAATGCTCAGACTACACACTTTTGCCACAAGGGAGCAGGCAGGGCCCTCCTAATGTAAGATGGCTAGGAAAGTGCGCAAGTATAACAATGCAGTCCAAATTGTGCCAGTCTGAATCTAGACTATGCTATGTACTAGCTACTTAAGGTAACAGAACAGGTTTTTTAAAGTGCAGAAAAATACAGTAACAATCAGCAAAATTATAAAATACAGTCAGCAAATCAGCAAAGTGCAAAGAAAACTCGAAAAGTATTTTTTTTTATTTTAACAGTGGACACTTTGGATTACAGCAGAATTTCTCCAGACCTCTGACAAAAGTCACCAAACATTGAACAGTTCCAGTTAGATGACCTGCAGTGGTACTGCCTTCTGCACACACTGGCAGCTCTTCAAGCAGCTGTGAACGTGATAGACCATGGAAAGCATTTCCTATAGAGGGTTATAAACTAGAGAGGATTACTTATATACAAGGCACAGGGATCCACATTTGAACATCACATTTTTACAAACAGGATGAAAGACTTTTAACAGTTAATTCCTCAGGCCAATAAGACAAAAACACAACAAACTTTCCACAAGCAGTTTCTTACTTGGATGGGTTGAATTCACATCTGTTCCTACTAGAGTTGCATAATAACTCTTCTTAATGTAAAACAAACTGGATTTGAGCTCAAGTGCAGTAAGCACTGTTGTATAGTTTATCTTTCATGTGCATCAAACCCCTGATTGCAGGCATTATCTCATGGCTTGGTGGCACCCAGAGCACCAACCATATGCAACAATGCCATATGAGGGTCACTGCTCAGTTCATATTTTATGTCACAGTATAACATATTGTGTGCTCAGCAAGACACGTGGGTTTTGTGCTTGTTTGGTCTTCACCAAATCACTCAACAGTTATTACTACAGGATGGACATTAACTGCACTGGGATAAACATGCCCTAAGGAAGACATCTTTGATTTTTTTCTTAAAACATTTTTATTACATGGCGTGATTAGGAAGTGTTTTAAATAAAATGCAATAGTCACTAAAAAGGGAAGAACATTACGTATTACTGCCAGAAAGATAATCCCTGCAATGAGAATGGAGTGATTAATTACTGTAATATTGACTATTTTCAAAAGCTAGTGCATTTTTTTGTTATTTTAGTCCCTCTGTATAAAAGGCTTCCCCAAAAATAGTTTGACATATTCTAAGTCGATTTTCACCGAATGATAATGAGATTACGTAATTGTAAATATCTTTAGAATGCACTTCTATAAGTAACAGGTCATTCTGAATCTTGAATTTTAAAGATAAAATTAAAATATTCAAGTCTTTTGATAATGCCTCAATATCCAAAAAGGATTAAAGAACCTTACTTAAAGGTTTTATAATTAATTTAAATTTATATTACTCCTATATGTGGCACCATCAGTTCAGCACATTGCTGCATGCTGTTCTTGAGATTTTTGACATAGCTGAAGAAGGCTTTATGACGATCTTTCACCTGGGAGGCTATCTAAAACTCTGTATTGACTTTGCTTGACCTAATTAGCCATATATGTTGCTATTTAGTTTGATAAGAATGTTTTTATCTTTATGTGAATTACCCTTCCTGATTTTTGTCATATTTTTTTCCTGTTGTATATTCTGTTTAATTTGCGATGCCACCAAGGGTGTTCTTTCTGGGGTAGTCTTGAGCTTACTTCTGCTAGGTACAACAGTCTCTATGCAACAATTGAAATGGTTGTACAGAGTTTCTGAGAGAAATTCAGCATAGACTGCTGTGTTCTTGGGGTTTGGAGGGACACTCAATTTTGACAAACCATCATTTAATAAAAGTTAATTTGCATTGGAATAGTTCCAACTGTTATAGTTTTAATGGGATTAGAAAGTTGATTTTGATTTGGAATGCAATAGTTTTATGGTTGGACCTTATCAGAGAGGACTAAATTGGAAGCAGGGTTGCAGCATTCCCTCATATTTGTGAACACAAAATTTCATTATTCTGAAGCCTCTAGTGGACAGATTTGCTATTTGGTCAATTGTGCTTGTATTTACAAAGTTGAAAAATTTGTGTAACAACAGATTTTTGGCTATGCAGGATTCACAGCATATAGAGAGATAATTAAATTCTCCAATGAGTAGGGTGTTCAATTGGATAGTAAGGGCCTCCAGTAGGTCCAAGTATACACTGTGAGCTTCTTGGGATATGCAGGGTGATCTATGGCTGGCTAGGATGTGATATGGGATTTTCTCTATGGTGATCTCCATGTTGAGGAACTCCAGCATATCATATTGACTGTCCACCCTAGAGGTATGCTTGTTATTGATGTATATTGAGTCACCTCCACCTTTAGCCCTTGTATGTGCAGCTAGTTGTCTAAATGTGTGGAAAGCACTGAAACCTTCCCTGCTGGGGTACTCTCTGTAACTTTAAACCATGTCTGGGTAACTGCACATATGTCTGGATTCTAAAGTTTGAGGACAGCTTGGAGGGAGTGTAGTTTTTCTATTTAGGTTCCTGGCATTAAGCAGTAACACTTTGATCTTCTGCCGAGTTGATTTTTGGTAGGATTATAAATTTGGCATTGCCTAAAAATGGAACTATAGAAGTGGATAAAGTTTTAGCCAGTATTTAAAAGCCAAGAGGAGAAAGTTGCAGACCATCCTTGGCAAAGGAATGGTGGTCTGTTAATGATGTCCTCCCAAACTGACAAATACTGGATCCACTAAGAATGACACCAGAAAGACAGTTTAGTACCAGACCATTGACTTGTAGTTTATAGACCTCTTCTATCAGTTCTTTAATCTTGTTACTCCCTCAGTTTTATTATAATGCTTCATAGGTGCTTTCTTATCTATCGTACTAATCTATGAACCTATGAAATTATAATGCTTCATAGGTGCTTTCTTATTCTGGAAAACTAAAATCTGGAACACACTACTACCATCAATTACTTAACTAAACACCAACAATTTAAATCTAGTCTGACTGAATTTTATCTGAAAGAAATTTGGTACAACTATGTGAATTGAAAATATAACAAATCAGTTAAATTAAAATGATTGTAAGTTATTAGGGCTTTTGCTATGCATATTACTATGATTACTACCGTTGGATATGCAGCAGCTTGTGTGCAGTACACCATTGTTGCAGTCATGTGTTTAACATATCTTGCGTTTTACTGATATTTGTAATCAGGACATGGGTGAAAAAGGGGTAACTGGATTCAGCCTAACTGAGTTAAATAAACTAAGCAATAAAAAATTAAATTAAAACCACCAAGAAGAATCTGCATTAGATATTAAGCCTACAACCAATACTAGAGTCCATCCATCTCTTAAATTAACCATCAGGGCTAGTTCCTTAAAATGTAGCAATGACCAGTTCTGCAAAGACTAATTTCTTTATTTCTTTCTTTCTTACTTTATGTATTCATTTATTTAACAACTTTTGATTATCAGGAAAGTACAACTAGGTAGTAGCTAATAAAAATAATGAAAACAACTCAGCCAAATGGAGTCAAATGCTTCGCACATACCTAAAAAGGATGAGCCGCTAGGTGTAGTGAAGAATTTTACCACCGTAGGTCTAAACAAAGGCTTCTAGCAGGCACTCAGAAACCCATAAGTAAAAAAAGTCACCTTTGTTACTCTCATTTAGGTGATAGGAATTCTCCAGGACTCATTTAGGGTAGACTATCATCTTGAGAGGGTCTAAAAGCATTATTGTGAGATATCACCATCTTGAGTTACTCACATCAAGAGCATATCTAACATGTTGGAGCTCAGTATGGGATCTCCTGTAGTCATTGCTAAGAATTTCTAACTAGGAATGGTTGACATTCCACATTTGAACTTGTATGGCTGACAGTTGAGGTTTCCTGTCAGATTCTACTAGTATGGTTGTAACTCCGAAAGACCATAGTGTATTAACAGAAAGTTTACCCCCCCGGTATATTATAATGATCACTAATTTCACAGACCTGACTACAAAGCTTTAGCTAATCAATCTAATTTGGAATCCAGTCAGAAACAGGCTTTTTGGAAGCTTAAAAAGGTGTTGAATAGACTCACTTTACTGATTGTCCATTATTGCAATCAGAAATTTGTAGTACGGAAATGCCTGAAATCATAATCAGGGTACCATACTCAAGTAAGTTAATCTACAGGGACCAGAGAGCTTGCTAATTTGTCTAAGATGCAGGCTTTAAGCGACTCTACTTATGAGAATGAAATGTAAAGGAGCTTTCTTAGAGTCTTGTAATTTAGACCATAAGCTAAAAAAACACAGACTGAATATCTGCTGTATTCCTCCTCCCAATTCCCTCTACAAACTTTCACACACACACACACACACACACACACACACACACACACACACACACACACACACAAACACACACACGTGCATGCACACACACGCACACGCACACATGCACAAGCACTCACACACACATGCACACATACAAACGCAGATAAACATACACATATGCTCATGTACATGCACCCACATGCACAGGAATATAAACATGCACAGCAACCCCTTAATACTCTCAGCTTTCTTAATTATTTACTATGATACTTGATACATTTCCCCTTTTTGGTTTACATAGCATTGCTATTCCTTTTCTTTCTTTTTTATTTCTTGCTTATTAGAATTCCCGTAAGGTTCAGTTTCCCACCCTTCCTTATTCTATGGTTAAGCAGCAGCTCGGTGACCCTTAAAATGTTTCTGTTTTCTCTGTTCAGCCAATTCATTCAAGCTGCATGTCATTAGATTGATTTATCCTTTCTTACCTCCCAGAGCTGCTACTTCTTGTCACTCCTGTGATTACTTTTTGACATTGTTTGTCTAGTTTGCAGTGCAATTTTGATCCAAGTTATTTCTTTACTCTCTGCTTTAAATATAAAATTGCTCACAAATGGCAAAACGTTTATTTCCATTCAAGCAATTCAACAACACTATCTGAAACTAATTATTAAGAATTCTCCATCTTTTATGAATTTTCAGTAAACCAATGTCCTTATCTTTAACATTGTCTTCAGCTATTTTAACTGAGGATGTTAATGAAAGAAAATCATTACCCATCTGTCAGGAATGTGTCCTTAACATGCAAACAAACAAACAAACAAACAAAACAAACAAACAAATAATGCAAGAAAGAATCTGCCTCACTAGTGGTATGGCTTGCATTTGAGCAGCCCAGTATATTAGTTCAAAGGAATTTCCAATACACTGTTAACTAGAGAAGCAATAATTACTTAGATGTACTGTAATATTTTCATTAAAATATACTTAAAAGTATGGAATCTTCTTAAAAGTTTTACATTAATGGAGAATTCAACTAACTTTTTTTAACTGTGCAATAGATTAACATGTCATTAATTATTTTTGTGACCAAGAAACACCTATTACACTATTAAACTACCAATCATTCCTGGAGAGAAATTACTACATTATATGGCTGTATCTGATCACTAAAACACATTATACAGATTAACTACATACACCTGTGTATACTAGAAGACAGTATTTCTAAACAGGACAGGGAGTAATTTGTCATGGTACATTTGCGGCAGCTATTTCTAATGTTAAAAACACCAAACAGCTTTATATATTGTGTGGCACATTAGTGAAAACAAATTACAACAGAATGACACATGAATGCCTCCACTGGAGTGATAGCTTTGTTGATACCATTTTCACACGTGGGGTTAGGAGATGACCTTTTAGGAACATTTTTAGGGCATCATTGGCTTCACAGTATTTTGTAAGGTGAAAGGGAGTTCAACAGGATAGAATCTGTACATTATTTTTGTCTTGCATCTGGTTTCATTTTTCAAATCACAGGAGGTAGACAGCCTTCTTCTCTTAAGCCCTTTAAAATACTACATCTGGATGAAATTAGCACACAGCAGATTTAATGTTTAAACAGAGAACTGTGAAAGTCACACTTGAGGCTGTTATATTTGCATCTGACCATAGGAATCAGTGTAGCTGACCTGTGGCTAGTCATTATAATAAATAGTAATCTCTTTCAGCTTTTCCCGGTCAGGTTCATAGGTTCATAGGTTCATAGGTAGGTACTAGGCTACTGGCCCTAGGGCCTATATAAGCCTAGCCAAAAAGGTACCCTGGCTTTCGCCACCCAAGAAAATTATTTTCCTGTGCCCCTGTTGAGCAGAGCCCCAGAGATGATCCCCGGGGTGAATTTCTTATTTCCCATCCAATCATCAAGATTTTTCTTGAAGAGTGCTAATGAGGAGCTTTGTTTGATATAGATAGGTAGTTTGTTCCAGAGTATGGGAAGTCTCTGGGACATGAATCTATCCCTCCAGCATGTTCTGTTTATTGTGGTGACAAGGTTTAGGTCCCTAGAGCATGTAGGGGTCGCCACAGCGGAACTCTGGTCCGCTAATGATTGTTAGTGGATTTGTACTGTGTTGAGTTGCCAGTCTGATGTCCAACCTTCAAGGAAGGCACACCCATTCATGCTTGCACCTACCTGCATATCTTTAACGTCACTTGACCATGGGTAGGATATGCAGACTCTACACAGAAGGCAGTCCAGCTGAGAATCGAACAGGAGAACCTCTTGCTGTGAGGAGACAATGCTAACCGCTGCACCACCAGTGGTCTCCATGTGTTAAATTATCTTAAAATAGGATGACTCCATTTTTAAAACTTAATCACTGTGCCTTTTGGTATTCTGTGCTTAGATGACTTTATAACTCCAGTATGTCTGTTGTGGCCAGGCAGGGATATTTTAGTTATCTTTTAATTTGTACAGAAATCTGTGCTTTCAGATTAAATTTTTGGGTTTATATTACAATGTCGAAATGTCATCATATCGAGCACCTAAACATTGACACGTATTCATCAAAATGCATTTACGTGAATCGATGAATAATTACAGTGCAAAGAAACACTTGCCCCGCAATCCAATGTCACTAACCTAACCTAAAACAAACCCACCCATGTGGGGAGGCTTCACCTCTCACACCCCTGGAGGTGGGAGGCTGTGCCCTCCACATCCCTGCTAACTAAACATACCAACTCTGAGATCACACTACAGCTGAGAAAAGGGCAACGCTGTGTAGTTGGCCAACTACATCTTTGCCCTGGAAGTATTCATCGAATCACGTAAATGCGTTTCGATGAATACTGATCAACCATCTGGTGTTCGATATTATGATGTTTTGATGTAATATAGACCCATATTTTTTGATATGGCGACGTCAGTATGACATTGTTTGAGCAAGTACACCTTGATTTTGTTAGAAGTGATAAACAAGTCCCAGTTGAGGAAGATCTACAACTGAATATGTAAGTATGCAGATGCTTCAATATATTAAAATCTTTTTATTTATTATCATTAATCTTATTTTTTTTTCGCATTGGTTAATGTCACCATAACGTTACCCTTGCATTCCTATTTTTCCTTAATTACATATATACAGAAGCTCCTCCAGTCTCTTCAGGAATGGCAGCCCACTAACAGAACGTACAATGAGTATGTACCAAGTTGCAGCTTGCACTTTTTGTAAAGAAAAATCATCATCATCAGTTACATTTTCATGAAATAACTGAGTGGCATGACATCATAGCATTTGGTAAGGGGAAACACAGGATGTTTATTTATTATCATAGTATCATATGCATGCAGCATGTTATCACTGAATAATATGTGTAACATGCAGTATATAGTGTAAGTGTCATTCATTCACATTATTATGTATAGTGGCAAGTAGTTCTATAAAGGTAGGGCAAGATTTAATCTGTGAGATATTAGACCTTATTCTGTATTGGCAGGACAAGCAGACAGCTCTCACATTCAGCACCTGACCCCAAGCACATAAAATAAAACAATAAATGCCACATGTAATTCCCAGACTTATACACATACAGCATGATGGTAGCTACAGTGTACAGTAAGTAACATGTTCATTGATGGCTGACATATGTAAGCTTGTTGGTTAAGCACACCATACACAAAGTGTCATCAATTATAACAAATATCATATATGGTAATTTCATCACCATGTGCATAAGAAGTTTTAGAAATTCATTCAGTATATGACCTCACAGCACATAGTTTCTGAAACTCCATATCCTGAAGTATACATATTTCAGCAAACACAATTAACTAGAATCTTGTAATGAAGATCTATCAGAAAACTAGAAAATATTTTCAGAGATCAGCACCAGGTCCTGCTGAGAATTAAATTCTTGCAGTACCCAATCCTTCCACTGGATGGTAGAAGAGATGATGGCACTTTATGAAGTAATTTCCTTAAATGAATAGTATAATTAATTGCTGCTTTAACATATAATATACAGTCTTGTTACCTAATTACACTAAATGAGTGTTCAGAAAGATCAAATACATTATACAAGCTTTTGGGAAAAACACAATACAGTAAAAGAAAAAGAGGCATGATTAACAACTGTATACAAAGTTTGTAAAAGAAATATATGATTGTGTGATATATTCTGCAGTTTATATAATTGATATGAATACTAAGATATTAATTACTATGATAGGTGATAGCATATTATTCTTTGTGTAGCAGTATGACTGCCATGAGCAATGCTTTCAGTTGCTATTATATGAACACTTCATCATAGCTATATAACCTCATAATGACATGGCATGGAATTCAAGCATAAATCTCTCACAACTCTTTAAATAATTCATTCATAGGCAACTATTGAAATTATAAAAATAATCGCACTTCCTCAGCTGTTTTAAATATAGCTCTTTCAGCATAGCTAATGTAAGAAGTGAATCTATGTCATTTTCTCAAACTGCAGGTCACGGTGGTCTAGGTGAGGATGCAAAAAATGCCAGTAATGCATGCAGCTCAGGATAGCTAGACCTTTGCAGTAAGTAAGATGACATGTAAACTCTGTGTGCTTTGGATTCCCATACAAAGGACAGTGTAGATCTATGGATGCAGTAATGTTTTTTTATGAGTATGCATGTATTCTGACTATTGTAAGCAGTATTCATGCAGTCCATTGTGGTGTTGAAGGTTGCTGGTGATTTATGTGAACAGTACTGCAGATAAATGAACAGTACTGTAGCCATTCTGCATGTAATATTTAATTTCTGCTGCACATATGTGTCTTTGCTATGAAGTGCTGCAGCTATGTCAAGGGACTTGAATGCAATGTTCCAAGATCATTGTATTCATTGTTTATGTTTTTTTGTTTGTATTTAATCTTACTTCAAATCCTGTACTGCCAGTATTTTATTACAATGATATATAATTTTATGGAGCACAGTTTTCTGCTTTGGCTTTGCCCTGGCCTTAAAGAACTGATGGATATTATTCCATTTTGAATGAATTAATAAGACCAGATTTGTTGAACCACCTAACTAGATTGGACACATTTGATTAAATATACACCAGTTTTAATACTGTCTGCATATTTAATCACTGAGTAAGCACTATTAGTGGACAAGAATTAAAATACCAAATTAAACAATAGGGAAGATTGTACAACAAACAGGGGTGAGCACAGACATAAAAGGAAGGAAGATACCTGTATGGCGGATAAGATGGGTTTCCACAGCTGCTCTTCCTGCCATTAAAAGTCGGGGATGCAACTCAATGAGTAACCAGAGGAGGTCCTCCATTTTGCTGATACATGCATCTAACCTCCTCTTAATAATCTCTCCCACAAAGTCTGCCAATTGCTGTTACCTCATTTGGATACTGCTAATAGTAGATACAACAGTACTAGCATCCAGTGTTGTTGGGTCTGGAGGTGTGGAGGTGATTGTGGCAGGGTGGAAGCAGATGGTGTGGGTGATTCTGGTGTTAGTGGTAGTGGCACTGTTGTTGCCACTTGTGTGTGTGTGTGGGGGGGGGGAGTAATTGGCCTTACCTAGGAGATTGGTGTAAGTCTAGATGCTGCTGCATATAATAGTAACATAAATATGATGAAATAAAATAAACTAGATAATAAACTAGATAAATATATAAAATAAAAAGGATAGTGACTGAGAGTGCAGGAGAGAATAGTACACAAAGGGTGAAAAATGGAAGCTTATATATGTTTTTACTATGATTGTGTTACTAAACTTAAAAAAAAACAAGATGGCACCATAAATGGTAGCCTTAGTTCAGTGCTCGATAGTATTCTGTTTGTTTTTGTATATTTGTCCTTTTGTTTGGTATTCAACTGTGATTAAGTATATTCATGAAGAATTGCTGAATATTCAGTGATTCACTTTGTGCAATTTGACACCAGATTTTTCACAACTAAGGAATTTTCTGGAGATCTTAGCTGGGAGAGCAGCAGCTGTCAGCAGCAAGAGGTAGACATAGGCATTACAAAAGGGGGAAGTGCACTGGTGCACTTGTTAGGCTGAGACAGAGGGGTTTTTGAACAGAGCTCACAAATTTACATATGGCGAAATCTCCAGTCTCTATGTGTGATGCCCCTATTCTGGGCCAGTAATCAAGAAGCCTAAATCCTCACCACTGACACTGAAGAGGGATGTTTACTTAGAATACAAATGGATACACTCATTATTTTCAGATGTAGTCCTCTGTGCATCAAACACAATTTCTCCTAAGAGCACACAGGGAACGCACTCAGTCTGGGGTCTGGGTTCCTCTCTTTCTGTCTCTCCCCAGGTCCCCGATAAGGCTCCTCAGTGGCACAGCTTCAGATTTAAGTCCTCAGTCAAGTGCCTAAGCCAAGTCCTCCACCACTCTCTCTGTGAAACCAGTACATTGTGTCCCTGCCCACAAAGCTGACACACACACACACACACACACACACACACACACACACACACACACACACACACTCTCTCTCTTTAAGATATAATTTAAACACACACACACCTGGGAAAGGCTGGCACAGATTTCCCACGCTACCAAATTTCCTCAGACAATAAGGTAGATTCACTGCCACCAGTCAGTTACTAGAAGGCTCTTAAAAGGGTATGCAAGTATAATGAGTGAAATTAATATTAATATAAATGGTAATCTTTACCAAACAGCTAGGCTTTCAGTAGGGGCCAGAGTTATCACCAAATAAATATATGCAAATACTCTCAAAACTTAAATACTTTTCTAAAATCACTGGCCACAATGAGAAGTTTAAATATTTTTAATAATAAATAATAAAAGAACATGAAAATACTAAATATTTATTTTCAGTAAACACCAAAGTTTTAGTCACAGGAAATATTACAAAATAACACTGATGGAAGGTTTCACACAGATACAGAAAAACAGTATTTAGCTAGTCTCAATATCTTTTCCAAACTAATCTAGAGAATTACTGTTCCTGTTTGACTGAACAGTGCAAGGCAAGATGGATGAGTGGTCCTTATTGTCAGGTTCAAGACAGAATACAGAATACTGAGAGCAATCTCCTACTAATATTTAAATATTATTTCTCGCTTACAGAATGACATCACACACATCTGGTCATTTGACTGTTTCCCACACTATCCCCATCATTAGAAGCTGTCAGTGTTTAGCACCTATGTGCTACAATGCACACTACACCTTTAGTTAAGTTTTATTAAAGCATCTGGAAGCCATAAAACAATGCAACCATTGCACTCTTCCTACAGGAACTACAACCTATTCTCCAACATAGACATTGCATCTCTGGCTCCATTCAGAACTGTTGAATGATATCTCTATGGCTGAACCCATAAAATGATTTAATTTCAAGAATATGCTTTTCAAAGTCAGGTGGATTTAACCTCTTCTATTCCAGAATATGCTGTTACAATGCGTACATTTAAATAGTTACAATAATGCATGTGCATTTCTGTTCAACAGGAAACACTGTCGAAACATTTTAACACAAACAACTTTACAAATACATTTTTAAACACAGGCGTCTGTACAAATCAGTATGATACACAAATTACATAATTCTTTACAAAATTCCAGCTAGCTATGCTGGCACAAGTCATACATCCACTGCTCTACTTCTCCTGGCATGGTTGGCAATACCGCCTATCATCACACTATGCAATAAGATGTGTGAACTCTTACTTCTCAATGAAATGGAAAAGGATTTTTCACTTTCTCTTCTACTGTGTTTCACAGAAACCTGGCTAAATAAATCTATTCTGAACTCTGCATTATATCTATTTGGTTTTCAACTTTACAGAGCAGACTGAGTATTGGAGACATCAGAGAAAAGTAAAGGATGTGGAATCTGCTTTTATATCAAAGAAGGTTGGTATATTAATGTCACAGTGTTAAGAAAATGTGCTGCCCTGACTTAGAAACATTTTTTGTAAATTGTAGATCTTTTTATTCACATTGGGAGGTATCTTCATTTATTCTGGTTAGTGTTTACATTTCACCTCAAGCCTGCTTGTGAGTGGCACTACAAAAACGGTCTGATCAAATAACGTGCACATAAAATAATTATCTGAACTCCCTTCAGATAATTTGATGGGATTTTAATTAGGCATATCTCAGCCATGAACTTCCTAAATATACACAGTGTATAGAGTACCCACCAGAGAGGAACACACTGGATCTGGATCATTGTTATACAGTGTTAAAACATGCTTATTGTGCTGTCTCCCATGCATCTTTGGCCATTCCTGAAAACTGTTTGACTCATTTGCTTCCTACCTATAAGAGCAAGTTAAAATCTGCTAAACCTGTAATCAATACTCCGAGAAGGTGGACTATTGAGGCACAGCTGAAGCTCCAAATCTCCTTTGATTCTACAGACTTGTGTGTCTTTGAAGATTCTGCTGCTAACTTGCATGAAGACACAGTAACATCTTATGTTAGCTTCTGTGAAGAACTGTGTCTCCACTAAGAACTGGTTAAAATTTAACAACAGCAAACCCGGGTTCTCTGCTAAGCTTAAGCAACTTCATCAAGTCAAGTAAGAAGCCTATAGAAGTGGGGATAGAACACTTTTTAGACAGGCTAGGAACACACTGACAAAATAAATCAAAGTTGTTAAAAACTATTCTGAAAAGCTGAAAAAACATGTCTTTAGCCAATGATCCTACGTCGGTGTGTAAAGGTCTACAAAACATTACAAACTACAGGAAACCATCCCCCTACACTGCAACTAATTACAAGCTGGCTGATGACTTGAATGCTATTTACTGCAGGTTTCATAAATCTCAAGCTACAAATGACACTGTTACCAGCTCTCTCAGTGTTCAGACTTAAATGACTCTCTCTTCCACACATTTGCACATTCAACCTGCATTAATTATCTTTGAATAATATGTGTGTCATTTTTTTTAAAAAGACAGCACACTAAGAAAGTAGAAGGCCTAGATGGGGTTTTAGCCTCTTGTTTAAAAATCTGTACAGACCAACTGGCCCCTGTTTTTACTCAGATTTTTATTAAATCATTAGAGCTTTGTGAAATTCCCTTATGCTTCAAACATGCCACAATCATTCCAGGCCTGTTATCTGTGATCATGAAGATTTTTAAGAGGCTAGTGTTAGCTCATTTGAAGGATATTGCAGCTCCCTTTTTAGACCCCTTCAGTTTGCTTATCGAAAGAACCAGTCAGTGGATGATGCAATTAATATGGGTCTGCACTATATCTTGTGACATCTTGACAACCCAGGGACATATGCAAGGATTCTGTTTATGAACTTCAGCTCTGCATTTAATACAATAATTCCAGAACTTCTGAACTTGAAACTCTCTCAGCTTTCCATTCCTGCCTTCACCTGTCAATGGATAACCGATTTTCTGACCAATAGGAAACAACAGGTGAAACTGGGAAATTTACATCTAACTGTTGCATGAGCAATACAAGTGCCCCCAGTTATGTGTGCTCTCCCCACTGCTATTCTCCCTCTGCACTAATGGCTGCACCTCTAATGACTCCTCTGTCAAACTTATTAAATATGTGGATGCTACATCTACTATTGGGCTCATCAGGAATGCTGATGAGTCAGCAAACAGATAGAATGTTTAGCAGCTGGCCCTTTGATATAGTCAGAATAACTTAGAGCTGAACACTCTTGAAACTGTGCAGATGATAGTGCACTTTAGGAGTGGTCCTACAATATAGTCCCACCTCTTTATATTTCATACTGCTGTGCCAGTTGTGAAAACTTTCAAGTGTTTGGGATCTATAATCTCCTGGGACGTGAAGTGAGAAAACAGTGTAGGGTCCATCAAAAAAAAGGCACAACAGCAAATGTACTTTCTGTGACAGCTAAGGAAGTTCAACCTCCCACAGGAGCTGTTGATTCACTTCTACACAGCAGTCATTGAGTCTGTTCTCTGCTCATCCATAACAGTGTAGCTTGGATCTGTGTCTAAACATGACAAAAATAGGTTACATTGAATAGTCAGGTCAGCTGAAAATATCATTGGTTCTAGTTTTCCATCCTTACAGGATCTGTACTATTCTAGAGATATGAAACAGGCAGGGAAAATTATCACTGACCCTTCAAATCCAGACCACCATCTTTTTGAACTATTGCCATCGGCCAGGCTTTATAGATTAATACACACCAAAGCAAACAGATATAAGAACAGTTTTTTCCACAGGCCATCAAGTTCATAAATGGTTAATTCAACTAATTAGGCTGGCTATTCTTTTTCCCAAGCCTCCCAGGGTTCTGCAGTATTGTTTACTTATTGTTAATGCTTGTTTCTTTCAGTATTTTTTGCACTGAGTTGCACTTTGCACCTTGTACATATATGTATTTGTATATTTACATATTTTTGCCTTGTTTTTAATAGTTGCATATATGTCATTTATGTAATTTATATTTGGAGAGTCATCGAAACCGGAGTCAAATTCCTTGTATGTGCACATACTTGACCAATAAATGTGATTCTGATTCTGATTTCTGATTCTGTTAGTGGGAACACTTTCTGTCTTACCATCATGTTTGCAGCCATTGCCTCCAGTAAAAAAGAGGTTATAACCCCCCTGTACTCTTCCCTTATCAGGCCAGTAATAGAGTACAATGGTCCCTTTGGTATGTTCTTTTCCAAACACCTGCAGCAATTGGAGACCACAAAGGCTCCTTACAAAGAAAATTCAAGTTCTTCAAGATCTGCCTTATGTGGACAGATTGAAATCATTGTCACTTTACTCTGTGTCATACAGATTGCTCAGAGTTGACTTGTGCCTTGCACATAGAGCTATCTCTGACCCAGCATTAGGGGAAATGCTAAACATTTGCAAGTCAAGTGGCACACGGATCACCCACTCAAAGGACCTTAACCTGGTATGTGATATCAACAGAACTTGCTGGAGAAACAGATTTGTCTCACACAGGTTGCTCCACCTTTGGAACAAGCTTCCTGTTTGTGTTAAACAAAGCTCCTCATTGGTCCTATTTAAACATAATTTAGACAATTGGGTGGGTAACCGAAAATTCACTCCAGGGGTTCCACCTGGGTCTCTTTTGGACAGGGGCCATAGGTGCTGATTTTAGTGCCTGCTTGAACCAGACACCCTTGGGAATAGAGGTTGAACTTGGCTAGGATTGGAAGGGCCCTGGGGCCATTGGCCTAGTAACCTCCTATGATCCTATGATTATAAAGGAACAACAAATGCACTTCTTAACTCATTCACTTCAATGAAGCCCTGGATGTTTGTACTTTTAACTCCCAGTAATTGCTTCCTGTAGCCATAAGGGTTAGTAAAGAACTGTTCAGCACAAACAGATCTTTGCAGTGGTAGTGTTCAATAGATTCTAAGTCTTAAAATAAATTTTGTAAGTCATAGTGAACATAGTACATACTAATTTATATTATTTTGTAAACAACTTCCAATATCTCAGTACCACTCATGCTACACATATACTGTCAGCACGATTTTGTTGATCCATCCATAAGCTTCCATATGAGAGAAAGCAATAAAGTCTGTGTTGCATTATTATTGAGATATTTAAAAAAGTATGAAAATGATGAGAATATATGTAAATAGTATATTAACCACAATTAATATCTCACAAGTAGCACTAGACAGAGTTCAAATATCAATGCAGTTGTGTTGCATATCATGTTAGCCTTAAGGTGAAATATTTCGCTAGCTTGTATCTAGCATGATTTTGAAATTATTAATGGAAATATGAACAAACTATATTAGACCCATAGAGGTGTATGTAGAATGTAAATGCAGATGCACCTGGAGGTGTCACTACATTATAATACCAAGGCTGTTATCAGTCACAGCTGAGAGGGGGACTAAAACCCACAGGCATCGCCACCTCCATTATAGTCAGTTGTTAACAAGATAGGCCCACTGGACACACTATCATTTTTCAGGGTCAGCCTAGTAGCAATGCATGGTTAAGTCACACAAAAGGCAAATGAGGGCTAAGAGACTAACCCCTATACCACAAAAACTACAACCCACAGTCTTAACATTGTGCACTTACTGCTAAAGCCATAATGTGATGAGCTACTAGGACTACCCCACTGGAAGCTCTATTCTAACACAGAGTAATGGGATGTCTGAAGCAAATCTATATGTACCTAGATAAAATGCTGCTGAGACCTATATTGCCCTTACATATACTATAATGGAAAAAATACAAACGCTCTTTCCAAATCATCAATGATGTTAGACAATTGAGTATGGGAAATAAACCTCTACACATAATCTACATGACACAGCCTTATCATGTTGAGCTGCACTAAAGTATGAGTAAAAATGTGACGAAACAGGTAATATCATCAGCACAAGTATACTGGCAAAGATGCTCTATTAGACAGATTTCTGTAATGGAAAAATGTACCTCATACATATTTCTCCTCTCTCATCTTTATGATTATGTAATGAAACAGTCACCTCAAATTACATCACAAATGGGGGTGGGGGGTTGAACCCACAGGCACCATTACGATATGAAATCAAAGCCTTCACATCTTGAGCTACTTTTCCAGTTATATGAAAGCATGTATGCACACAGACAGCCATACCATCCAATGGTCATAGTGTTATCTTTGAATTATAGAAGTTAGCAGATAAGTCGCATTAATGTATAAAAGCTATAATGAATGAAACCTCATCTATACAATCTGAATAGATTCTGAAATTAAAAGCTGTACATTATGAAGCAAGTAAACACTCTCTTAGGCACTTGTCTTTCTATGCAGCTGTTTATCATTTGCAATAGTTTCAGGTGCTATAGAGAGAAAAACAGTAGTACATAAGGTTTGTAGATGTCACACAATGCCAGGATGTATGTGAATTTAACATATACTAAAATCCTTAAAGGAGGAGATATAAACCCTAATCCTGGTCTCACCTATAAGAATGAGCACAAAGGTAATTCTCCCCCACATACTTCTGTAACCCAACTACAGCCAGTTCCCAACCTTGGTGTTCTAATATTTGCTGCAATAAATGTTGGAAGTATAAAAAAATAAAACTGCTGAACTACATGCCTGGATTACCTAATATAAGCCTCACTGTAACTAAAATGTGGTTTAAACCCAGCATAAACAACTCTGAAGTTATACCTCCTGGCTATAATATTATCTGTAATGACTGTTTAAAGAGGAAAGGGGATGGTATTACTTTAATATTTCCCAATACCTATCACATATCCCTTTACAGCAAACCAATATCAAAATTCAGTTCAGCAGAGCTTCTTATCATGTTCCTCAAAATAGACAATTATAAACAAATATGTATTACTGTCCTTTATAGCCTTCCTAGTGAAAATACAGCTATACTGAAAGATATCCTACATTGGATATTCATTTCCACAGGAGAAAAATATTACTAGGTGATGCGAATGTCAACTGGTTGGATATAAACTCTAACTCCCCTACATCTAGCATGAACTTAGATGGTTTCACACAACTAATTAATAGCCCCACGCAAGACATCAAATTCTCTATGGACTGGATTCTAGTATCAGACGCTAGTAAATACACTACCTCAGGCAAAATGTCAGACTATCTTACTCATCATCTCCCAATCTATATGACTAGACATCTCACACACCCAGTTAAACAGCATATTTATATAACAACATGTAACCTTTCCAAGTTTAACCCAGAAATGTTCTTACTACACTATCATCTATTAACTGGAACCTACTGAAATTCCTCCCCTTAGAAGATGCTGTAATTGGATTCAATACAACTTTTCCAAATATCCTAAATAGCCTTACACCTCCTAAAAGGAAGACACTGAAAATAAATAATGAAATTTGGCTGTCCAAAAAGAGTAGAATGCCAATTCAGGATACAGAAAAAGCATAGAAAGAATGGCAAATATATAAAACACCTCAATATTCCTGAAAACTTCAGAATGCTTTCCAATCATACTAAAAAACAAATAAACAAAGACAAAAAACTACACTATAACTTTCAGAATAATACTAAACACAACCCTGAAAAACTTTGGATGTCCATTAAAGAAATCTTATATCCCGGCCAAAAATTCAACTCAAATCTGCTAATGATAACTCACTACTCAAAACTGCAATACAATTCAACTCCTATTTTGTAGATAGTATAGCATCTCTAACCAAGGATTCCACAACATCTAATCCCAGCAATGACCAGCAGCTACATACTACCACATCCACTTTCACCTTCAAACCTGTACCCACATCCTATATAAAACTACTCTTATACAAACTTAAACCACGCTCTTCTTCAGCTGATGACTTTCCAAGCAAGTACCTAAAAATAGCACCCAATAGCATTGCCTGTCCTGTGTCAATTCTTATAAATAGGTCAACCCAGGAATCCCACATTCCCTCTTTCTGGAAAAAGTCACACATAGGCGGAAATTCAACAGACATTAAATATCTTTAGACCTAGAGAAATCGTATTTCTCCTCACCAAAATACTTTAAAAAATGTATTCAAAAATAATTGCTAGACTATCTCTTGCAGGAGGAAGTCCTTCCACAACATGGTTTTCATCCTTCATATAGTACTGTCACTGCCCTTCTAATCTATATAGATACTGTCAATAAAGCTAGAGATAAAGGAAAACTAGTTTCTTACTTATTTCTAGACTTGTCTAAAACCTTTAACACTGTTTGCCACAGCAAACGTCTACTTCAGATGTCTTCAGTACGACTCTCTCAGCCCACTATTCTGTATTTCAAAAGCTTCTTGTCCAGTATGTATTAGTCTGCAAAATGGCAGTCCATGTTATCTCCTTACTTTCCAGTCATCATCAGTCCACTCCTCTATAACATTTTCACCAACACCCTCTATACTTCCACATAACAGGCCTCCCTAATACAATACACAGATGATTCCACCCTCATTTGTACATCTGGCAATATAGTACACCTTCAAAAAAAATACTCTGTAAGCTTTAACAGCCACTGAAACATGGCTTCCTAATTCATGCTCAACCCAAAAAATACCAAACTACAGCTTTTTCCTCCCAAATCCCTCTCATGAAAAAATAAAATTTAAATACCTCTCTCTTGATAATACAACCATTGAAGTCACTTCTCATAGAAAACTGATAAGGAGATAGTGGATGACAATCTTGCATTCAACCTGTATATACAAAATTGCATAAGAAAAACTCATCAAAAACTAGGGATGCTTTACAGAGCCCAAACCTTTCTCATCAATATAACTAACACTACACTTACCACTACTTATCTCCTCCCCATTCTCCTTTATGGCACGCCCATCCTTACTAACCTCCAGGCTTCACAACATTTTAAACTTGAACAATATTATAATGCAGTTGCAAAATTTGTATCACATACCCTTTTTAGAACACACCACTGTTTAGCACTGAAAAGCCAAATTGGTTAGAAATGCCACATCAACTAACATATACATAACTTCTTACCACCTATAAAATTATTCAGCATCCATCTGCCTGTAAATCACTGAAAAAAAAATTCTACACAACTCTGTTCCCAGTCAGTCATTGTGATCCAATGACCAAAACCTAATGTCTGTCTATAAACCTAGCAAATTTGCCAGGCATTGCCTGTACTCATACAAGGTTCCTAAGGCCTTGAACTCCTTACCTATAAACATCAGGTCTATAACCTCCCTTCCTCCCAGCTTTCAAAACCACTCTGAAAGACTTAATAGCTAAAATATGGCTTTGTTCTTGCTCAAAACCAGGATAAACTATATCCTTAAATGTGGATAAGTACCTTTTCATTCTTTATAACTCCGTACTCTCCTTTCTTCATGTACTTCCTTACTTCTATCAAATACTCTTCTCTGACTTTTTCTCTAAATATACAGGTTCATAGGTAGGTAAGCCTGTTTTCCCCTCACTTCATACTGCAATTCATATTTGTATTAGATTAACTCACCTTTAATTTCTCTAAAACCTGTCTAAAATGTGTGTAAATATTAGATTGTCATATACCTTCTATCAATTCTTAACCAATGTTTTTATATTATGTCTAATTTGTTATAATTGTTTAATCTGCAGATTTTTTTAAGATTGTAAATGTATTCTTCTCAAAATGTTTTGTAATAATTTGGAGCTTTTCTCCCCAGGCCTTCACTGAAAATGGGCTTCTACCCAGTCAGACTCTCCTTTTAATCAAATGTCAATAAACAAACAAATAAATAAATAAGTTGTATTGAACAATACGTATGAGGTTCATGCTCTCTAACCTTATCCTCCCATCTATCCTGGAGGTCAGTATGTCTATACCTCATGTCATTATAATGGTGACAGCACTGTTCCCCTGTATATGGGATGCTAGAGTCATGTGTGACAGCCTGTTCCAAACAACTGCAGGTCACAGTCTTTAATGAGGCCCTTAATAGCCCTGCTGCAACAGCATCTTATGGAGGAATTAGAGAAAGAGTTTGAACTCCACACCCCACTTTTGTGCTCTAAAGGAAACACAACTTCCTCCTTCCCTAGCCATGACATCTTGCATAAAAGAAGCAGAAAAAATTATGATACTTTGCTCCAACATCTATTCTCTCATGTGTCATCTTCTGCAAAATGACAAGCATTTCATTTGTGCAGCAGATGGTGGACTAGCTTAAAATATGTATTATTTTATAACAGTTTGCAATGACACTTGAAAGTGTGAATGATGGCACTCCTGTATCCCCATATATGATTATAAGAAACCAGGCATTGCAGCAGGTTGATTTCTATAAGGTTTTATGTGTGTAATTACAACTCTACCACTACAGCCATGGAGTGAACCAAGCATGCATAATGCTACCCCAAAGTGCCCAGGTGTGTGTACCGTTTTAAGAAGAATTGAGCGTAGTGTTTAGCAAATTATCTCAATGTACCAAGTCAGCAATTCAAAAACAATAATGAGTTGAGCCCAAATCAGCATAAGTACAAAGTTGCATGATATATATATATATATATGTGTGTGAGAGAAAGCACTGACTATCATTTGCCATGGACAAACTTGTGCAGTGGACTATTTGCAAGCACAGCCTGGGTGAATAGCACCACATAAAAATGAACAAAATATATTTACAGATACAAAGATATGCTAAAAAACAAACAAACAAAAATGTTATATATATATATATATATTATATATATATATATATATATATATATATATATATATATATATATATATACATATATATATATACACACACACACACACACACACACACACACACACACACACACACACACACACACACACACATATTTACACATGCAAGAATATGCTACAATATTTGGCTCAAGAGGCAGTTAATGTCATAACATAGAGAAAAAAATGGAATCATACCTAGCAATATATATATATATATATATATATATATATATATATATATATATATATATATATGTATATGGGTCTACTTCATTTTAACAGTATATTATATTATTTTATGTGGCAGCTTAATAGTGGTGGTTTTGGATCGAGGGTAGTGAGAGCCAGGGAGGTATTGATATTCGTAGGCTGTGATAAGATAGATAAGTATGAGTGGGGGTATTATGCAGTAAAAAGGTTTTGATTTTGGAGGTGTGAAAGTAGTTTGTGGAGGCATTTTGGAATGGAAGTGAATGGAAATGTGGACAGTGTGCAGCATCAATGCATTAAAGTGTTTATTTTATTTATTTTTAATAAATCACAGCCAGTTCTTGTAGATTCAAAGCATCCCTGATCCAAGCAGTTCATGTTATCCATACATGAGAGACCAGATTTGCATGTCAGGCTCCTGCTAATACTAATACAAGACCCACGTATAATCAAAGAAAAAAAGATTTTAAAAGTACTTTTAAGGCCAATTACTAGGCATTGTTATTTTAAGATTATCTATCTTGGAAGATGGTTTATGTGCAATTTGAATGGATGTGAATCATAAAATAAATAAACAGAGAAAGAAAATGGGAGAAACCATGAATAAAGAAGTGATAAAAGACAAAGAAAACATGCTGCCTTAAATAAGTGACAAGATATCCCAATTTTTAGTAAAGCTGGTAAAAGAATAGCTAAGTTTAATATATTCAAGTGCATTTGCAGCGCTGAACAGACTTTGAAAAATCATTTTGTAAGGAGTCAGCCAGAATAATCTCTACTTATTAGTTGGGTAAGTGACTGTTGAAAATAACATAAAATAAGAATTACCACAGGCATGAAGAGGACTACATAGAACTGCTAGCTGCTGCCTTATAGAGCAAATTCTCTGTGTGCTTACAGCTGGTACTCTTATCCACCTATATAGGGTCAGAAATAGACATGATAACATGGAACACAGGGTCGGGTGCTCAGTGGGACTATCGCCAAGCTTCTTAGTCTCTAAAGCAGTTTGTTATCTGACAGAACAAGAAGGCCTTGCTTCATTCTACCTTCATTTCTTACTGTGTGATTCTGAGCATGTCAATTAACCAGAAAGTACTCATGGGTCACCCTTGAAGAGAGAAAATGTGTCCAGTGGGCTTACCCAGTGGAAAAAAAACAGATAAATTAAAAAGGCTGTTTGCAAATTAGGGCAGCTATATTTAATTTCTTAAACTCAGAAGTAGAAAGTTAGTTTACAGAACTATATCACACCAGGAAAAGCTTTTATTAACCTCTTTAAGTTGTTTAAATTCCATAACAGCTGACTGCATTATAGAGATTCAGACAAGTAAGAATGCTTTTTCATGCTCAGTCATGCACTTGGATCTAGAACTAATTGCTTCGTCACAGCACACATGGGCTATATATTTGTCACAGAACACTCTTTCTTGTTCTCTTGGGCTCAGAAGCAAGCAGCTTCTACAGAGGACTTTGGTGCCATGTGATCAATGATGCAAGCTCATCTGCCATCTCCGCTGGTTCAGATATAGGCGTCGATTTCAGGTTCAGGGAGTAGTGATGATATGCATCTAGCAAGATGTTATATCGTTCCTGTTTTAGTCTCAAAAATTGGAAACTGCTTAAAAGAATATGGGGTCTGTATATTGATAAGGGAATACTTAACTCCATCTGTATGGGCTAAGGAGCAGGTAACACCGTCAGAAAACATTGTACTGACTATCCTTTTAGAACACACTCACTCATCTGTCTAGTGTACTTTTGTAATTTATATAATTAGGATAGTGCCTCTGGTAGTATTAACTACCAATAAGGTTACCCTGCATACAGAGTGTGAAGCTATTCTTCCATCTCAATCAGTTGCTACCACAAAAGTAAACATACACAATAACACACATGCATACATGCATGTGTTTGTCTGTGTGTGTGGCTATGTGCACGTGTGCAAGTTTGCATCACACATTTTGGAAATATTACGAAATTTGGCATTAAATGTAATGTTGAAACTAAGCATTCAACACAAAAGTAATATAGTCCATCCAGATTTATACTATAATGTGTACATAGGTGTGAAGGATATAGAGGGAAGATGGTAATGTATATATTTACTGTGAATAAATCACGAATGAACCAGCAGTCCTTTTCCTTGTAGAAAAATATATAAAAATCCAAGTAAAACACCAGTCCAGGAAGCGAAGCAATGAGTAGGAGGGCTTTAATCCACAGCAAATACACAGTCAAAAAACATTAACACCCACAAAATGGCCCACAGCCATTTTTGTCCCAGAATAAAAGTTAGACTTCATCAGATCTGATGAAGTTTAACTTTTATTCTGGGATGAAAATGGCTGTGTACCATTCTATGGGTGTTAATGGTTTTTGACTGTGTATTTGCTGTGGATTAAAGCCTTCCTACTCATTGCTTCACTTCCTGGACTGATGTTTTACTTGGATTATTTGGCTTTTTACATCTTTTTGTTCATTTAAAATATATAAAAACATAAAAAGGTGCACCATCCTGAATGGTGCACCTTTTTGTGTTTTTTGTGTTTTTATATATTTTTCTACAAGGAAAAGGATTTTTATCAAGGGTTCATTTTAATAAAGGATTTCAAGAGTTTTTGGATGTCCAGGGTGGTTCGTTCATGATTTATTCACAGCATTGCCTTTTCTTTCACGGAACACTTTTAGCTGCTAACAGGTTTGTTTTGGACTGCAATGTATATATTTAAGTTAATACCACATTTGGTTGCAACTATCTACAATACTTACCAGCATTCTGAATGTGAGATGTTCTTTTATTTATTGATGTTATTTTTTATTTGTTCATTCATTCATTTGTCAAAAGAGTGAGTAGACTGGTTGCAGGACTTTTCTCAGCCATGACATGTGTTACAAGGATGAGAACAAAACAATTTAGTTTTTCAATAAATCCTTTGAGCTTACATTGGATACCTTTTTGATATGCACTGATTAAAACTTTAATAACTGTGGAACATTGCATATTTATATATATATATATATATATATATATATGTGTGTGTGTGTGTGTGTGTGTGTGTGTGTGTGTGTGTGTGTGTGTGTGTGTGTTTGTTTATGTGTGCAGGCACTCACACCCATGTGCATATAAGCATTTTTACCTTAACACAAGTATAGCAATTGTGAATTTATGTACAATGTGTGCATTTATGTGTTTAATCCAATGTCCTGGAATCATTTCATTTAGTAAACTCTTTACGATGATTGAGGTAACTACGCAGTTTAAGCTGAATCTCTAGTTAGTTGCTGCTGCTATTTCTTACATCATTCTAACTTGTGACTCGGCCAGATTAGGTCAAACATGGAGAAAAATATCATGGGTAAATCCAACCCTTTAGTTCTATACTTTAGGTTGAATGCAAGGGGTGCTCAGTAAGTTTGTAAAAGTGATAGGTAACCACCCAGGATTGTACACTACAGTTCCCTAGTGTAAAAAATGAAAGAAAAAAAAAAACACTTCAGATCTTGTTCATTGTATTCTGAACATCTTGTGGATTTTTGGATGAGATCAATGGGCACTGTACATCTGAGGTATGGCATGAATATGTTAACCACAATTGCATTTTGGGGCTTCATATGACAGAAAGATGGTGAGGTGATAAAACATGCATGAGGGAACTCTATCACAGCACAGGTTCATTGTATGTAAACCAGACAACCAGGCATTTCAGACTATAGAGAAAAGGGATGGCTGTCATGTGGGAATCTTTTGTAGTGATTCTGGGACGCTGTCATAATTTAGTACTAAATAATATTATAGTTATTTTGTAAGAACTGATTTCATTTTTGTCAGTTATATAGTTCAAGATAGTTTCAAAATCTACCTGGATATGATTTTCCATGTAATTTAAGGTGGCTGCTTAGAAGAGTATTATGATGTTATCTGTCCACATTACGCAGTTAATACTGAGGATGAAAATAAGTACAGAAATTTAATGGGGAACTGTAGGTTGCTTAAACACTGTTTAGTGCAATCAGTGCCAGTACTTTGAAGAAAATTGGTTGAAAGCCACCTTCTCTTCGAAGGGATTGTGCCTTTTCTCCACTGTTTTGTGACCATGGAGTAGGTATGTAAATGCATGATGATGTTATGCTTTCATCTTCATCATTTGCTGTCATGATAACAAGCAATATGGATGTGTGTAAACTGGTTCTTGTGTCTGTGTGTTGTTACTCTACGTGTGTAGTTCAACATAGCACAGAATAAAGCTTATCAGACTTAACAGGCAGCTGTCTCATGTCACAAGTAGGAGTACATAAGAATAGTATAAGTCTTTAATCACCTCAGCAAAATGTAAATCTCTTCTCAAAGATATTCTTTTATTTTAATCTCAGCTTGATGTTCTCTGTTGCACTTTCTTGTAGAACTGATACAGCACTATTCATAACAAAAACATTATTTCAGAAGTTCCTTACCTGCATCCTTTCTTTCTTCATTTTTCCTCACAGCAAGAGGTTCTTCCGTTCCATTCTCGGCTAGAGCGCCTTCTGTGTGGAGTCTGCATGTCCTCACAGTGGTCGAGTGGCATTCGAAAGACATGCGTAAATGCGTGTGCATTTGTAGAATGTTGGTCGTTGGGCTGGCAACTTGGCACCATAAAAATTTACTGCCAATCATTAGCAGACCAGAGTTCTGCTGTGGCGACCCCTAACCGGGAAAAGCCAAAAAGAAGAAGAAGACTAGGACATTAGTTAATTTTCTGCAACACTGTACATTTTTTTACAGGCCCAGTGCATCAAATTTTTTGTAGTAAGTGATCTGGAAAGAAAAACACAGAAGTTGGTCTGAAGATTGAATCCAGAACCATTTGCATTCTACAAGGCTGCCACAGCTTCTTAATCAGCCTGGAGTTCCCTACAACAAACAAGAGAATATATTTATCTTTCAACTAGGAGACACTGACATGGTGTTTCTTTTTTTTTCTTTTAACACACAAGCATTGAAATGCAATTTATAACATTAACCTATTGTTGTTTAATCAACTAAAAAGGAAAGGAAAGGAAAGCACTGACCAGTGTTAGTAACACTTGGAAGACTGTATTCTTATTTATTTATTGTTTGGTAATCAGGTGCATGGACTGGTGCAAACTCCCTGTAAGCCACTACCTGGGCCAAATGGTCAATACAAAGAAGCAGCAACACAAGCAGCACAAAGCCAGAACAAAGACATGATGCATGCTGGACAGAAATACACATTCATAGAATATGAGTAATAGAAAAAGTATCAGCAAGAATTTAAAGCTTACAAAAGTACAAGGCATATAATACTGTAATACATTAATTAATGGTAGTAAAGCTATAAAAGATGAACTTTAGTAGAATAGAAGCTGCTATTAAACTTGTGTCTTGAAAAAAAAGAACCTTGGTATTTTTAAGTAATGTTTTAATACAATTAGATTATCTAGAGCTGTAATTTTATTAGGTAAGGAATTCTATGACAGTGTATATTGTTACTCCCAGAGGTGTTGTGTCATCTGACCATGCTTAATGTATCATGAACTCCATAACACCAATATTGTGGACCAGTACATTTTAGATAGGGGCACCATCCAAGACACTGAGGACATGTGTTGGCCTCATCTCCATCCCCCTGGGAATTGTGCAGTTCCTATCCCAGAGTATACTAAACTATCTGCGGCTTTACATATATTAATGATAGCAGTCAGCAGATATGACAACACTTGAATAATCACAATCATATAAGTATGAAAAATGTTTTATTATATGCGGTAAGCGCTTTCACTAAATACCTTCATCAGACCATGTAAGCAACTATTGCAAAGCATTTAAAAACTTGAAGCAACCAATCAAAAGATTCCTTCAAGAATGATATCACATCCTAGTAAAATGCTACATTGTAACAGAAAAGCCCCTAGTGGATACAATTAATAATGACCTGGAAAATCACCAAGTCAATATATATAGCAAACCAGAACCAATTGACTCTAAAGTTGATGTCCGACTAAGATGAATAGTGACTATATAATTAGAAACATTTCATCATGTCAGAACTAATATGCATCATCAGCAACTTATGTATCAACTTCATGAGATTCAAAGTATAGGAAATACAAATAAGAAAATCAAATACATATGACATACAATGAATTATTAAAAAGACATGCCTAGCAAATGCAGATATAACAAAAGATTGCTCAGTGTACAGCTGTTCCTATGCACATACACATTTGCACAAAAAGCCATAACGACAGCTTTAGTGCATGATATATACACAGGAATATAACTAATAATTTAAAAACATGACTTAATGAAAAGTCTTGCATAACAATAGTTAAAAAACATTAACCAAATTAATATTGTGTGGCAAAATCACTCTGTAATTAAATAGAATATAATGGTTATAAGGAAAAGCCAAAAAAGACAAATGACTATACATGTTATATATCATAAATCAATCAACTTCAGCAATGATAATATTATGCATCCTATACAAAAAAATGTACAGAAACAAATTTGTCTTGGCTAGTATATATAAACACATTTACGCTAACTTCATTGTTTCAAATAGGGACTCTGATCAGTAAAAAATGGTCATGACATGACTATATAAAAAGTATATCAAGAATAAACATCAATTAAAATCATGTTAACATCTGCAAATAACAACCGGGTGTATAAAATCTCCTAATGAAACATGCAATGTATATCAGGGCTCCTTGTTCATAAATACAAATAATGCTACTATTGCTCTTCATATTATGTATGAAAATACCCACTAAAAAATATACTAATAGACTATTGGTGTAGCTGTTTCTAACCAACAGGTACAAGCATATTGACTAGCCAGTAGACATCAAGCTCATGGCGCCAGTGACTACAAATAAAGAGCCCAAAGACCCTCACAAAAGTTCTCAATCTACATTTTTAAGGGTGTTTAACCTTCCTTAAACATATGCAAATCTAAAATTATACTTACTATTATCAAGCATACAATAAAATGCATATCAATCTTCTTCTTCTTCTTCTTTCGGCTTTTTCCCGGTTAGGGGTCACCACAACGAATCACCTGTCCGCTCATGATTGGCAGTGGAGTTTTACAGTGTTGAGTTGCCAGCCCGGTGCCCAACCTTCCACAGAAGGCACACACACACACACACACACTCACACCTAGGGCCAATTTAGAGTGTCCAAGCCACCTGCAGCATGTCTTTGGGATGTAAGTTATTAAATAATTAAACTTGATGAAGTACAGATGAAATTACAATAAAAAATTATTACCCATCATACTTCTCTAATATGATTCATATTTGAAGATCAATATCACCACTATGCAAAATTCCAGCCCCTATGCCCAATGGGTAAGCCGCATACCAGCTAACCATGGGTATAACCATAGGGCCGTTGTACATAATGCTCAACTGATGTTGAGTATTGGTCTCTTATAGCACATAGACTACAAAAAAACACAAAAAAAAACACAAAAAAAGGACATACCACATCCATAGGAAGCAGGTCAAGCCCTGGAGGTGATTTCACCCACCACCATGAACACAACACTCCAGAAACCACTATCACAAGGAGCTAAACTAAATAAAATCTCCCTAAAAAAGCAAATGGTAGATGACGAATGTGCAAAATCAAAATCAAGGGTACCATTAGATTATCCTACTGCATGTCAACAATAAACCAACCTATACTATAGGATATATACTATGGACAACAAATCCATAGTAATGCAATCTGTCAGACAGCACTTATGAAAAATCTGACTTTATATGTATACAAAATGATATTTTGTTTATTGGGACTTATTCTTGTTTTATCAGCAGTCACACAATATTCTTCCTTGGAACGGTAACATCAGTATTTTTTGCTTTACATATATTGCCCGTGGGAACCTTTCACTAACCTACTAAAGACACAGTCAGAGTATCTCAGGCATCTCCCCTGAGAGTACTCCATTAGTTTCTTAATGCAGTACATCAGCATGTGTGGGGAGCATATGTGATTCCCATGTACCACACAGAAGAGAAGGAACACTATGTAGTATTTCTATGACATAGCCTGTTTCCTTGACATACAGGGGCTATAGACTGTACCCGCACTGAAATAAAGCTCCCCTTTTTGAAATGGTAAGCAGATACATGAACCACAAATAGTATTCCTCTATCTACTACCAAGTAGTCTGTAACGCACATGATATTATTTACTGTGTGTGCACTGAACACCATGTTAGTTATCATGACTCCCACATATAGCACAACATTGATCTCTACCAATGTTTTGTGAAGGGTAACTTTGACCAGGAGTATTTTGCTTGGAATTTCAGATAGGCCCTGGAACCCTGGCTGACGACGCCCATCAGGATTCCACAAAATGAAACAGGCAAGGGGGATAGGGATGCAAACAAGGAACATCACAGTGAGTGTGTGCGTGTGTGTATGTTGAATGCATACATTCACTGCCTGGATTCATATGGTGGCGCCCATTAGTATGACCCTGGCATATGTGTATAAATATGTTCAGTGTGTACAATGTTGCACAGCATTATACTTAGGAAGCAATTACAGCAGGGTGGACACTTGCATAAGCAGCTGTCCAAAACATATCAGGCAGTGGAGACTGAGTCAGATGTGGAGCTGATAGATGACCCAGCAGCAGGGATGATCATGTCAGCCACAGGTAGGCACAGTATGCCATGACACTGGCAAAGAGAAAGCTTGAATATAACTTCAGAGCATAGTAAACCAGTGTATAGCAGATACACTGCAGTAAAAGTGATGCATGCAGTGCCAAGACCAGGCTGTGATTAACCATGAATAGGCTGAGCATGCTCTGCATAAGACATAGGCAACCTAGTAACAATGTACAAAGGGCAGGGTATAGTTATCATTATTTTGGACAGCTGAGGGAGGGAGCACATTTGGATGTCTTTAACAGCAAAATGTGCCAGTTCTAAGGCTTATTAAAACAAACAGTTCTGTTGTGTGTATGGGCTTTTGGTGTGTGTTGGGAGGGCAAACAATGCAAATAGCTTTGCAAAGGGCTAGTATCAGTAGAAGTATGTGTATGTGATGTACAATGCACTACTTTGGTGTGAGCGTTCACCTACTGGGACACAGCCACAACAGTAGTTGCAGCACTGTGATTTAATTTAATGGAAAGGTCCAGGGTCTGCATGGTAGAGATTTGTGCATCCCATGCATGTACCCACCCATAGAAGCTGATTCCATCAAAGGTTGCACTAGTTGTACAATGACCCTGGCAAGATGTCAGCATGTTGCATGAACATGAGAGACTACTGTTATTAGATGTGTCCCTGCCAACTGCTAAAACCACAGGGATGCCCTCTCCTGAGAGTAGACATCGCCACCTCTGATATAGCAGTGGAATTGCAAGCACTGTGGTAGCATGATCTAGGTTATCCATGCCCCTGATGGCTACCATCTCTGGTGCTCCAGTGAAACAGCTTTGTGGATGATATCTCATCTCAGTCAGGTAAGCTTGAGAGGACATTGCATGTTCCAGTATGTGATTAACTATAACAAAACTGACACACGTATGGGACATGCATCACCTTTACTAACTCTATTACGACTGTGGTGGTACAAGCCTTCATAATGGCCCTGCACATGTGCTGGGTTGAAGCCACTGATAAACGAACCTAGGGGCAGGGCAGTAATCATGCCTACCCACACTGTGTGTATCTTTCTGTCCATAAGATGCTAGGGTCAGGTTCAGACAAATGTCTTCTTGGGGGAACCCCACTTCTGTGACAACTAGTATCTCCAGTAACATGCCTTGCCTGCATGGTGTATGTCTCCTGTGTGTCCAAAGGCATAGAGACTGTGTCCAAGATCTGCATCGGGGATGCAGTGGACACATTCTCTGTATTCAACACAAATGTACACACATGCATACACTGTATTCCATGAGTCTGTGCCAGTTTACCTCTGCCATTTTCATCAGAGATTACAGACCCTCCAAAATCAGCCAGTTGCATTTCCAAAGTGCCAGTACTGGTCAAAGAATTACTTGTGAATGCACCAAACCACAGTATCATGTGAGAGTATGACACAGCAATCAGAAGTAGACACAAAAGTGAGGTAAAAGAATAGCAACATTTAAAAATATATACATTTTAATTATGTATATATATATATATATATATATATATATATATATATATATATATATATGGGTCTACTTCATTTGATCGAAAGACAATTTGACCTAAACCCATTTGATCGAAAACCTGTATTCAAGGCATAAAACTGATATTTGTCCCCCTCCCCAATGTTGTGCAACCCTGGAGCTGGCATATATAGTTAGTTTCCTTTACAAGAAGAAAATAACACAAAAAGTACAGATTTTAAATAAAAATAAGTGGGGGCTGCACCCCCCACACCCCCCTAACTATATATACCAAAAGTCTTTTTACACTGAAGCAGGCTGTATTGCATTGGCCGAAACCGGCATAATAAAATAACACAAAAAGTACAGATTTTAAATGAAAATAAGTGGGGGCTGCACCCCCCACACCCCCTAACTATATATACCAAAAGTCTTTTTACACTGAAGCAGGCTGTATTGTATTGGCCGAAACAGGTCTGAATTCTTTTCTTTCTATGGAATGTGCTTTTTAGCACAAGTATGCAATAAATAGTAATATAATAGTAATACAATATTGTGTTTCTGCATCATTGTCAATGCATTTTTGGATTTATGACTGTGAACCATATCCATCAGAGCAGGTTGAGAGACTGCCTTGTAAGCCAGGCATGAGTCTCCCCTCAACAGCCTATATGATACAGAGTACAGTGACAGGGCTTTTAGTCTATCCATATACATCATGGTTTATAGGTCTTGTGTTTTCTTGATGAGGAACCTCTGTGGTCACTCCAGCTGCTGCAGGTGTCTGTTGAGGTATATGTAAAAGGGAGCATTGGACTCTAAAGTGGTCTGATTAGGGTTGAGTACAGTGGGACTACCTGGATGTGATATCCTTACTTAAGAGGTGCACAACATAGAATGCTTTACTTTCAATAGAGGAAACTTGGTGATCGAAGCTCAGATTGCTATCTACCTGTGTTTCTAGGTCTTACATCACTTAGTCTGAATTTGGGGGTGGGGTGATTTCAATACTGTAGTTAGTGAGGAATTCTACATTGCCAAAGGGAATAATAATGCATTTTTTGTCTTGGGTGAGACCATTGCTTTGGCACCAGTCATTTGTCTGCATTAGCCCTTCCTGTAGCATGTTAACATCAATGAGGGACTCAGTGATTGCACCCAGTTTGGAATCATCTGCAAACTTTGTAAGGCAAAGGTCACTTAATTTAGCTTGGACTTCCAAGAAGTAGATTCCAAACAGTAAAGGTCCCAGCGCAGAATCTTGTGGTACACCACTGATGATGGATCTACTGGTAGAGGTGGAGTCATCAACTTTGAAAGAATGTGTTCTGTTGGTGAGCCAATTGGCTAGCCATCTAGTGATGAAGGAGAGTTTTTCAATGACACCTGAGTGGGGGATTGTGACAAACATCTTGGCCAGGTCAGGATAGGTGGTATGCACTGTCTTACCTTCATCCAGGGCTTTGGTGACCTTCTCAAAGAAGTCCACCAGGTTTAATAAGCATAATCTACCATTAACTAAGCCAAATTGAGTTGGGTCTAGAGTTTGAAGGTCATCTATGTCCTTGTTGATAAAGTCCATTATGAATCTTTCCATGACCTTGTAGATGAGACTGGTCTTTAGTTCCCAGAGTCTGTTGATGACCCCACTTTGTACAAGAGATTACTGTTGCTGTTCTCCACTCCATTGGAACAAAGGCAGTTCTCAGGTTATAGTTAAAGAGACCGCTAAGTGGGTCTGCTAGGTCCTGTTTTAGTTTGCTTGATAAGCATCCTAGGATGTTATCTGGCCCCATTGAGGCTGTGTTTTTGGCCTTGGACAGTGCAGATAAGACCTGATCTCTAGAGATAGCTAGGTAGAGGACTGGTGTCTTGTATGCTTTGGGGTATTACCCATGGGACCTAGGGGGGGTGGTGAAGTTTTCACCAAATCTGTCAGCTAGCAGGTTGGCAATTTCTTCCAGTGTTGTATGAGTAGTGCCATCTATTACCAGTTCTGCATATAGCTGGTCCTTCCTTTTTAGGTTTCAAACATAATTAAAGAATGCCTTATGATTACCCTTCGCTTACTTAGCTTTAGTGGCTTGCACGAGATTTCTTGTTCAAGCTAAGGAGGGAATTCTTCCTCTGCTGAGTGACTTCCCTGTTATTCTTAGATATCAGTTTCTTCCTCTTGTTATATAACCTATTTATACTTGAGTTCTATCTACCAGGGTGGCTTGTTTTTTCGGGTGGATCCAGTTTTGATGCAGTCAGGTACAGCTGAATCTATACAGCTCCTTAAGTGTCTGTACAGGGTATCTGAGTACACTTCTGCATAGGAGCTATTGTTGTCAGTGAGTGTGGGGTGAACAAAACTTTATATACCATCACTTAGTAGTCTGAAGTTACCTTTGGAAAATTCTTTAGTTTTTTGCTCCTGTGGCTACTTCAAACAAGACAGTTTTATGGTCTGACCTTACCAGGAATGCATCACACAGGGAGGAGTGCAGTGACCCCCCATGTCAGTAAGTACTATGTCTAGGATATTTGAGCCCCTTGTGGAGGTGCAAGCTATCTGTTCAAGAGCATTTGAATTAACAAAGTCCAGGAACCTCTGGCTGAATGTATTTGTGCTTGTGTATGCCCCCCAGTTAATGAAAGGATAGTTGAAATCATCCATGACTAAGGTGTTGGGTTATATGGACAGTGATTCCAGTAATTCCATGTAGAAGGTGTACTTTTCTTGGTTCATGGTGGAGCACCTATAACTACGTCCAATGGAGAAGCTCCCACAAGTAAGACAAGGGTGCAGGGCCAAAAAACACAATCCCAAAAATGGAAAATGCCAACACTCCACATCAGCAATAGAACGAACTTGCATATAGAGGACTTCAATGAAGGTATACCGGTTTTAGCCAAAGGCCTTCTTCAGTGCCCATATAAAAGTTAAAGTGAACCACAACACAATTATATATACGAATAAACCCAGCCCAGAATTAGAAAAGGCCAATCATAGTAATTCATTAAATCCTGGGGAAAATAAAGCACCAAACTGGACAATCCAGCTGCGTTCCATCTTGTTTAATTGCTCATGCCACCCTAACCTATTCAAACCTTTATAACAAATCCTATGAATAGCAGTAAATATAAATGAAGCAGCAGGGTTTTTGAGAGTGTGTTTATACAAAGCACGAGATGTGCAGCAATTTTTAATATCACTAAGTGTTAAAAATACAAGTTTTCAACTGTCTGGAAGTCTGTCCTACATAGGAAGCAGAACAGCTACATTCAACCCAGTATATAACCCATTCTGAAATGCAAGTATTCATACAACAAATATCAAAACTCAGGGTGTATTTGAAGATGAAAAATGTTTTGTTTTCATAACAAATTAGCAAGACAAACAATGCCCAAAGGAATAGCAGCCAACTAATTGTGTCCCTTGAATAGAATACTGTATGGCTGGATCAGAACGGAAAACTTTTTTATAATGATTCAACTAATTACCAATGGTTTTCCCCTGTTTATAAGAAAATGCACAATGTGTGGGTAACAGCTGTGCCAGCCTATTATCAGATACAAGTATCCCCCAGTGTTTGTTAATTAAATCACAAAAAGCTGTAGAATTACTTCCAAAACTGGTGATCACACTCAACAAAGCATCCTGCTTCTTCCGTTCACCATATTTTAATGGAACGGATCTGTCTATAGATCTGGCAAAATTCTGTCCCCAACAAATATCATCAAATTTATAATTTCTAGCCCAAAATCTTGCTTCTATTTCTGAATTATGTTTTTCAAGGTCCTCTGCAGAGGAACAAATCATGTTAACCCTTAAAATTGAGATTTAGGAATATTCCTAATTATATGGGTCGGATGACAACTAGTGGCATCCAAAAGAGAATTATAATGAAATTCCTTCCGAAACAAAGACGTAGACAATGCACCATCATCATTTGTAACAACATTAACATCCAAAAAAAGAAATATGATTCAAGTTAAAATTCAAGCTAAATTGTAGCCCTCATTTTTTGTCATTGAGATACTGTACAAATTATTGCCAGATTTCCACACCATCCAATAGTTATCAAAATAACAATGCCATATGTCTGTTTCCTCCAGAAAAATATTGTGATTAATGTCATAAACCAGTTGTTCTTCTAAATGCCCCATGAACAGGTTGAGGTGTACCTGGCTTTAATGAAGATGGATAGCCCTCCACCTTTGGTTATTTCATGCTCATTTTGAGTTCTGAACGTGTGGAAGGCATTGTAGTCCTTGCACAGCTGGGGTACTCTCAGTGGCCTTGACCCACATCTCAGTGAATGCACAGATGTTAGCATATTTCAAGGTGAGGAGTGCTTCTAGGGAGTGCAGTTTCATGTTTAGACTTCTAGCATTAAGCAACAGAACCTTGTGTTTGCCTCAGGTGGATTTTGTCATGTCAGAAATGTTGTTGTTGTGACATTGCCTAAAAAGGCACTATGGGGGAGTCAAGCACCTTTGCCAGTATCCAAAAGCCTAGAGGAGACAGGTGCAGACCATCTTTGGCTAATCAGAGTGATCTG
The DNA here is from genome assembly GCF_019279795.1 of Protopterus annectens. NCBI lineage: Eukaryota > Metazoa > Chordata > Ceratodontiformes > Protopteridae > Protopterus > Protopterus annectens. Next base: position 1,385,500,113 of record NC_056737.1, read on the forward strand.
TCGATCATGTCATCCTAGCCTGACAGCTACTGCATCCCAATGGACTGACACCAGAAGCTAAGACAATTGTTGAAGTCAATCAAATTTTGTTTAAACCGTGGCATCATCTTGGGAGAAGGTAGAATGCTGCTTAGGGCTAGGGTAATACCTGCCTGGGACACATAATATGAGAGTTCAGTCATGTGTGTCTTAGTATTGTCCAGAGAGGTACATCTCAAGTCATTCACCACAACATGAACTATGACTGAGTTATAAGGGTACTTCTTGTTGAGTGACTTGAGTGCATGCAGGATCTCATTGATCCTGGCACCTGACAGGCAGCTGACTGTGACCTTCTTCTTGTCCAGCCTGGTGTGTGGAACATCTGTGTGTCTCACAGTTGAGTTGTCTATGATGAAGACATTTGGTTTAGAGATGTTTTGCCTTAGGGATTTATTTTTTCAGACACATTCATATATGTTTATGTGTAGTGGTTTCTATTTACATAACAGTGTGTGCAATTTGTTTTCATTTGGGAGGTGTCTGAACTTTTGATAGACTTCTAGTGTGTACCTCCATGTCTGTGTGTCTATGCGTCATGTCTTTAGTTTGTGTGACAGGTGAAGAGTGTGTACTGGCAACCTGTTTGGTATCTGGTCTGTTGTTACCTGAGAGAAGTGATTCCAATTTCATAGTGTACTTACATCTCTCACATAGGGTATTTGTTTTGCTGTATGAATAAATGGATGTCAGTATACATGAAGCAATTACTGTATTGCATTAGTATTCCCATGTCAATCAGGCTGGCCGGAGAAATGAAGGGAAACTGTCCATTATAGCAGGTTTTTGCTGTATGAGCTATAAGGGAAAGGAGTGGGCTAGATTGACCAGTTTTTGCACAAGAACTATCAAGCTATTATGGATAGGAGTGGGCTAAATTGTCCAATGTTTGCACCAGGCTATCAGGGGTTGTTAAATTCAGGGTTGTGAATAATAGGTGTGGCAAAGCTGCTCAGTGCATGACTAAGTTTCCTTTAGTGCAACAGAGAAGATTGTGGGGGTTCCATTGATGGTTCCCTAGGGAACATTTGTGTTTCAAGGCATTTGCATATATACAGGGCACAGCTAAACCCCAGGCTTAAATACAGGTTAAATTAAACAGTTTTAAGCTAATCTACTGATAGGAAAGTACACAATGAACCTTCCTCCAGCAATCCCCAGCTCAGACAAGGCTGTATCCACACTTTTTTACCACAAGGGTGCAGGAGTGCCTTTCTTAATGTAAGATGGCTGGTTTAATTCTTGTGTATACAAAAACAGACTAGATTCAGCATGTCTGAATTTAGACTATACCGCAGAAAATGCAGTTGAAAATAAGTGCAGAAAATATGCAGTCACAACAACAAAAAATCAGGAAAAATGCAATGATCAGAAACAGCACAATTTAAAAAGTGCAGTAGAGACACCATATATACTTATTTTCTTTATGCAGAAATTGCAAGTGTTTCCCCAACTTAAACAGACCAAGTTACCTCCCAGTACCTAGATAGAAAATCCACTGACATCTTGATGTACAAACAAGTGTTGCTTGAGTGTAAGAATACACTTATTTTATTTAACAACTAGATAGAAAATGAATTCAGATCAAGTAAATCAGTAGAACAGACAATTAGTGGCAAAATGTACTTTTTCAAAACAAGCACAAGGAAAGGCAAATAAATAATTAAATATTATCAACAGCAGTGTGGAAAGGGAGGAGCTTATTAAACTCAATTTACAGTAAGGGTGAGCAGCTTAAAATCACCAGGTTTAAGAAGCACATCAACAAAAGGCAGAGTATGTGGGAAACACTAGCAGGGAATCACCAGAAGTGCTTTAGTTTATGCAGGTTTGAAATCTTTTCAGCAAAAGAAGCAAAAGAAAAAGGAACAGAAATTCACTGTGTATTTAATTATCACTCAAGAGACAATTAAGCAATGAAAAAATGTGAAATGTGCAGCCTATATAATTTAAGTGTCTACCTCTCACATAGAGCAAAAACACAAGGCCAAGCAGATTTTTTTAAAACAGTGGGCAACACAGGTCTTTATCACAACGTCGAACTAACAAAAGTTTGATCGTTGTAATATTGAACCGTAAACTCTGAAACCCAACAAAACTGAGAACACAGAACAGCTATTTTTTCTCTCAGGAAAACAAAATCGCTGTTCCGTGACAAAAAATAAAAAATAAAAATTAACCTTAAACTTAAACTAAAGTGGGGGGCTTTGGTCCCCACATCCCCCACACCCTCACTACTTAAATATGCCAACTCCGAGATCGCACCGCAGTGAAGGAAATAGCAAAGCCCTGAAAATGCCCCACCGATTTTTTTCCCCTGTGAAAAAAGTCGATGTGCCATGGCTTCGCTATTTTCATCTTTTAGACTTTAAGGTTCGACATTACAACATTTGAACTTGTTTTAATTAAAAGTTTTAATATAAACCCAGGCAACACAATGGCACTGATATATAACTTTTATCTAGTGCTGCTTAATAGATATTAATTGCTGTTTATGAACTATTTATTTATATTGTCAGAAACTTCAAGTTTTTCTAAATATCTGAAAAAACAAGTAACACCAACATAATTGCTTAGCCTCAAATGAGAGTATATATGTAGTTTGAGTGGTTACTGAGGTATCATAAGGTATTGTAATTATTAATTAAGATGGTATAAGGTTTGGGGGTTGGTATAATGGTTAAGCTGTTTGCCTTGCAGAAGCAAGCTACAAGGTTTGATTCTCTCATTTGAAAGGGGAAGTTAGCTAGATTTAAAATGGCCCTCAAGGGCAGCTAGCCTATGTTTAAGACCTAGAATCTAATGTATACATCCAGTGTAAAGATTTTTTTTTCTGCTGAAATCATCCTTGTGGTTCCATAGATATGAACATTTCTTTGAAATGTGAGTACATACATTGATTTTGTCAAAAAGATCAGGATGCAATCACTGGGAGTTGAGTACAAACCTCCTGAGCTCCGTTGGAGTGAATGAGTAAAAAGCTTCAATAATAGGGTTAAAGACCTAATAGAAATTGTAAAAGCTTCAATAATAGGGTTAAAGACCTAATAGAAATAGCTCTGCTTCAGAAATTTTCAACTAATACAAAAGTCATAAGTGAAATGCATAACAAAATCTTCCAGACAGTTGTAAGATTACTAATGACTGTAAGTAAGGCTTAACAAAATCTTGTGCACTGCTGTAAGGCTACTAAACATATTAAAAAAAACCTACTAAACATATTTAAAAAAAACATGTATTCAGCTTATTGTAAAGATGTCATCTTATAGTGTATTTCCTCAAATGTACTTACTTTGTTTAAAGATCCTATACCCTGTAAGTTGCTGTATTTGGCAGTGATTGAAAGACTGGAGTTACTGATGCCAAGGGTTTGCTGATAATCATATCTGTCACTTGTCTGTAGCCTTGCAGTTCTCCTATCTGTATGCTGAACAGAACAGAACATGCCACCACAATGAAAGTGATTCCCCAGGTTATGACTTGTATATGCCATCCACTAAATTTGTCTACTCCTTCGAAAGAAAACCCAGTTAAGCTGTCATTCAGCACAAGATCCTTACTGAGTTACTGGGATGACTTTGACAAATCAGGGTGAACTCATAAATAAAGTGTGTTTTATCTGGTCCAGATTTTATCCTAGGGGTATTAGTTTTGGGCTACATTCTGGTTTTGGTTTTCCTAATCAAGCAATGGCTGATTTCCCTGCCACTAAAATCAGCATGCTTGCATGTTCAAAGCCCGCGTGTTTCATTACTCATGTTCAAGGCCTGAGCGTTTCATCCTTCATGTTCATGGCCTGTGAGCATCATCATGGACAGAGATGAACTGCCTGTTGCAATATAACTTTAAACCATTCGGGTTTCACTTTGGTGCATGATGACTGCAAGCGAAACTTAAAACAAACCAGATATACCCCCTGCTTATACATATCTGTAAACAACCAGCTAACTAGCCTACAAATGGTAGTTGTCAAAAGAAAGGAGTGAGAGAGGGAGAGAGAGAGAGAAAGAAAAAGAAAGAAAGAACGAAAGAAAGAAAGAAAGAAAGAAAGAAAGAAAGAAAGAAAGAAAGAAAGCATTATTAAAAAAATATACTGATACCCCAGTAATCAGGGTAGAAAAGATTATAATTAGCACATAATTGTAGTCTTGGAGGCTACTTTGTAGAGAGGAAAATTAATTTTGATGAAAGTTTTATGGCTGTTTTTTTTAACCTATAGCAAGAGTTCATGCCACTTGCCCTGAATGCCAAAAAATAGCACTCAGTAGGGGCTTTGAAGGCATTTTGGTGCTACTGCCTGTAAAATTTCAATGCATGATGAACTGATACTGTGACTCTACTCTGGCTATGTCACTGCATATCTGGAGAATGAGTAATATTCAATTAGAAATGGGAAACTCCAAGGCCCAGGCCATGTTAGATCGTCTTAGACTGGCAGGGCTTAACTGCAAACAAACAAGTGTAATAGGAGGAAAATAAAAGTCAAGATCTTTGGATGTGTAACTGTTTAGGGGTTATGAAATGCAAAGTCAAGAAAGTACAGGCTATCCAGAAGTGTTTATGTCTGGCTACTAGATACAGGCCACATTTTATTTGTGTTGGGGTGGGGGTTGCTTGTTAGAGTACTAAAGGATTCATCCCAAATATCTCCACTTTGGTATAACTGCAAATGAATCTTACAAATGTGAGAATGTACTTGTAGTCTTTGTCTCTATAGCTATTGCAATTTTCTATGCAGTTGTGGTCATATACTCAGCATGTGAATGCCAACAGTCTTTCCGAAGTACATCTCCTGGCTTCTAAAGTGTATAGAACCTCCTGGGTCTGAACAGGGAGGGAATGTTGCTAACTGAGAGTTAGATCTGTCCTGTGAGAATACTTACAGTCTCAGTTGCAAAGATGGATTGGTCTATAAAAATTTTAATAACTTAGAGCTGGAGGCTAAGCTATCTGGATGTATTACACATAAAGGTTTTAATTAGTGTGTGGTAAAATAGAGGGGAGTTGCTGTTGGGGTTAACAAGGAATGCTGAGCAAGCTAAGCTGATGCATGAAAAAATGTTGCTAGATTGACAGTTTTGATAACCTGTATAAGAGACAAAAGAATGGCTTGTGGAAGTGTTGATACTGCCTTAGAGAATTAATTTCTTCATTACAGTGGTCACAGAGTATTCTTTTGTAGATAGTTAGAAGTTTCTGGAGGTGTGCTTTCCAGTAGGCTGTTTTAAAAGTATATCCCACCTGCAAATTTGCATAAGTAACTGTGTCAAAATCTGATACACACATTGCTGGTGTTAAATAAGGAAACTTTTCCTTTGCTTCAGCCATGTGGACTGGAAAGTTCAGCCAATTTGTTCAACAGCAGAGTTAAGTTGTGCTTGTTTAATTTTTTTGTTATCCATTTCATTGCAGGAAGTGTTTTTAAGATTTGTCTAACAAGCTGAGATAAGTACCCTGAATGTGTTTTTCTTTGTTTATGCAAAGATGGATGTAAGATAACTCTTTGTTTCTCCCTGATTTGCTTATTGCTTCTAAATAAATAGGTGGTTAAAGTACCTGAATCATTATTTTGAATGCATTTTTAAGACCATAAGCATCAGATTTCTTGCAAATTGAACTTGGAAATAGTCATCAATGGATCGCCTAGTCAAACACATTTAATTTGCAAATATTATCGCCATAAATAAGTGAAGAATTTTCACTAGAAATATGTGAAGAAAGTTTAATTAATGGTAGAGGCACTTCTGCTCTCACAGCAATACTACGTGATGTGACATATTTGCAATGGTTTGTTTTGGCCTTAAGCTGTGCAAGAACCTATGAACCTATGAACATCGATCATGACCATCTCAATTGAAAAAAAAAAAGAAAGAAACAAGGAACACATTATAAAAATACTATTTTCCAGGAGCAAGCTCCCCTGCACTACCCACACTTTTTCATCCATAAATAGTCTAACTCAAAAATAAAACAGTTAAAAAGAGAAATCAGGGAGATATGATCTATAAATATTTAACCAAACTGTCATATTGAATCTCAAGAACCAGAAAAACACTGCATACACAGGCATACCTTTATGCATCCACTCCACTTTAGCATCTTTAGATATACAAACTTCAAGATCAGAGAACAATGAAGGTAAAGTCATATGTTCTTATCCTCACTACTCTGAACTATCCCAAAAAAGTATATGCTCCAACTAAGAGGCATAATTAACTGCAGCATTGACAAATCCCACTATCTTACTAATGAATTATTTAACACATCAGGGTGAACTCATAAATATATATATATATATATATATATATATATATATATATATATATATATATATATATATATATATATATAGAGAGAGAGGGATGGAGAAATGTAAACAGATTCTTTATCTGCACTTCTGCACCTTTCCCCACATACCAGTCAGCAGACGTGATATCTCTAACAGGTCCAAAAGCCCAATCTGCTTTGTTATATGAAACAAAAGATCATTCTTCTATTGTTTGTAGGAACAGGTGTTAGTATCAATTACTTAAGAAATAATACCTTTGGGTATGCTTGTTTCTACAAGTTACACTTAGATGAGATGAATTTAATGGTGAGCATTCTAAATAATATGCACTGTTATACCACAAGTACCCATAATTAAGACTGTGGCTCACACTTTTTATTGCGCAAACCTTTCCCTCTTAGTAATATGACAAAATATGATTACTTCCAGATTCTGACTTCTGTATCATTATAACAGAAAGCTGCTGACATTACTAAGGAATGGTAAGAAGAGATAACTGAATTTGAGTTGCCTTTATAAATCCCTGGCATTACTGGGATCAGAATAATGTGAGTTATAAGTGCTTTAAATTAATAAATATTCTGTCAGATGTGAAGGCGGATTATGTGTTTAAATACCCTACATAGAAAAATCTAAGCCATTATCCAGACATGCTGCACAAATGAAGGTCACTTACATATTTGTAAGATGTACTTGCCTGATTTTCCATTTAATGAATAATGGAGCATTTTACAAATTCTGATGGCAAAGGTTAAATAATTTTGGCAAGCTGTTAGTGCACTATGATGAAAGCCAGGAATGACTGGTCTTAAAACCATTCAGTTTTGACATATCTATTTTATTTTAAAATGGTCAGAAAATCAGTTTTAAAAATAAAAATAAAAATATTTTCCTAGCATCAGTGCAATTGTCTGGCAATTATTTTGCTAGTAATTCTGAAAGAAATACCCTATGGATTCGAAAAACAATGAAGAACACATTTAAATAGTAGGAGATATGCCATAAAATTCAGTTAACATTATTTTTCACCTCTCTCACACAGTGAGAGGACATGGTCAGCTTGCTCTCCTCATGCTGCTTTGTCAAAAAAGCATGTGAGATCAATTGTCCTTAGCAGCTTGAGTGTGTAATCTTTTGACTCTAGCAGTCAAGAAGGAAAGCTACTCTGGACTTCAGGAAAGGTTTTACTCTTGGATGCATCTTCATTATGCCAAATACTAGCAGTGTACCAGCTATATCTGAGGGCAATAATAGCAGTCTACACTTCCCACAGCAGTGACATCTATTATTTATATCCATATCAGCTGGTTGGTCAAAATAATCTGGTCATCAAGATCAGATGGATGATGTGTGCAAGAGATTGATAAGCCTCAATTAGGGGAATATTCCCTTTCCACAGGGATTGTGTGATCTCAGAGTTAGTATATATGTAAGTAGTAGGAGATGTGGGGATGCAACACTTCCTTTTGGTTTAGCCAAGGTAATCCTTGAAGCATGAGCAGTCCATGTTGACATGCCACGTTTTGACAACGACCAAACTGCTGCTAACAATGTTCGATGCAGTGAAATCCATATGTATATCTATATCTATATATATTTAGCCAGCAGCCAAAACTTCCTCTTTTCTTATCTATTAAATAACCCCCTATTAAATAACCCCTTTTCTTGTCTATTAAATAACCCTACTCTCCCTCTTTAATTTTACCCCATATTCTGTCTTTCGATAGCTCCTGCCTTCCCCTAACCTGATATTCCTCTACAGGGGACTTTGTTGCATCTAACTGACTACCCACTAGGTGGCGCTCCTCTACCTTCTTGCTGTCTCTACTACTTTTCCCACTCTTCACCTTGTCTCACCTACATAGTTCCTAGACACCGCTTCTACTGCTTTCTCTCTCACTATTCTCCCATGATTACCTATCCACTTTCCACTCTACAAATACCCATCTCTATTCCCTCATAAAGCCTCTGACCTCTTCTATAGTCACTCTTCTATATATCTACCTACAACTCTACTTCACCGTCAGTCTTTTAACTTACTACATATCACTGCAAACTTACCTTCTGGCTCTCGCACTCTACTGATTGTTTTCCTCTCATTCTCCTTGCTTTGGATCTTCCCACTCCATTCGCCCTGCGGGCTCACTCCGCTCCCCTACCCTGCCCACAAATCTCACCCGCCCCCAGCACCTCTGCTTTTATTCCTCACATACCCCTCCCACCTATATCAATTAACTAATCATAGTCCTCTCCTTATCAACCCTCCCACTCTTACTCCTCCCACTCTACTATACTTCACTACTCACTACACTTAGTCTCTTTCTCTCCCCTGTAAATAATTATAACCTTCTCTTCTTCCTTAGCTCTCCACCTCAATTAGCCTGTTCACTTCCACAACATTTCTCTCATCATTACCCTCTTTTGAACATGCCCTCCCAAATCCTTTATACTATCCGTGTCCCTTGCTCCTTTCTTGTACTACTAATTCCTCTTTATTATGCCACTTCTTACTCTTCCAAAACACCACTATACCTACATTCTACTCAAACTATGCCTTGCACTCACCTGCAACCATTTCTATCTATCCACTTCCACAACATATCTTCCTCTCTTATTCCTCCTAATCTACTGCTCCTATTCCATCCCAAGCACTTCCCCACCACAACAAAAACTTTCACTCATAAACTACTGCTAGCCCCAAACATCTTCCTACTACATAAGCCCAAAATGCTAAAAGTTATTCCCTATAATGACCTAGCCTTATCCGGAGATATCCATCCCAACCCTGGCCCTTGCCTCATTACTAGCAACTCCTCCTCCCCACCCCCTACTTTTCCCACTTCATACAACCCTTTCTCCCCTCCCACTCCTTCTTCTGCTTCCTCTCTTAACACCCTTAAGTTCTTCACTATCAATGCCCAGAGCCTCAATAACAAAATACACCAAGTCCAAGCTTGGATCTGCCACAACCAACCTGACATCTTAGGCATCTCTGAAACATGGCTAAAACCCCATATTGCTGATTCTGAAATCTTACCTCCTGGTTTCCAAATCCACAGAAGAGATCGATTAAAGAAAAAAGGTGGAGGCTCTGCGCTAATCTACTCTAACCTTCTTTCCTTCATCCCTCTTCAAATCCCAATTCTGCAATTCAAAAACTCTGAACTAACAGCTAGTCTCCTACGACTAAATGAACATAAGAATATCTGCATTATCTCCCTATATATCTCCCCAGGCAACAACATCTCTACCCTTGAAAATATTCTTTACTGGGCCTCAACTGAAATAAAAATTTAAACCTACATTCTAGGCGATGTTAATATTGATTGGAATAAAATCAGCTCACCTTCTCCCTCCCTATTCATTAACTTTTACAACTTCACACATGTAATCCACACAACCACTCATCCTAACAACCCCCCCCCCCCCCCCAGGAACCATCATTGACTGGATCCTAGTCTCCCATCCAAACAAAATAAATCTCTCTGGCATTATCCCAGACACCTTTAGTGACCATCTCCTCACTTTCATACATCGCTCAGCTAACTCTACCCAATATCAACACCATTACATCCACACTCATAATCTCAGCAACTTCAAACCCACAATTTTCTCAAACACTTTTAAACATATTAACTGGCAAATCCTAAATACTCTTCCCCTTGACAATGCTATAACACACTTTAACTCTATCTTCCTAAATACTCTTAACTCCCAAGCCCCGCCAAGAAACAAACGAGTCAAAGCTAATTCTGCTCCTTGGCTATCCAAAGAAACAAAACAAATCATGCATCGCAGGGACAAATCCTGGAAGCTCTACCAGAAAAATAAAATGTCTTCTACCTTGCTTCAATACACCCAACTCCGCAACCAAGTAAAAAAACTAATCACATTAGACAAAAAAAACTACTACAATAAACTTCAGTCCAACAATAACAAGAACCCAAAGCAGTTCTGGAAATCAGTTAATTCCCTACTCCATCCAGGGTCCAAGAATAATCCCTGCCCTGATCCTAGTATAACTGACATGGAACTAAGCTATCACTTCAACACATTCTTTACAGAATCCATAGCTAAAATAACCAAATCTTTTCCAAACAATAATCCATCCAACTCTCGTTCCTCTACACCAACCCTTAGAACTGCCCTCTTAATTTCCAGCTCTAACCTGTTTCAACCACTTTTATAAAAAGGCTCTTATCCAAACTAAAGCCATGCTCGAATGTCCCTGACAACATACCCTCCTCCTTTCTCAAATGTGCTGCTGAAGGTATTGCTCTCCCTATCAGCATCCTAATTAACAGATCTTTAAAAGAGTCATATGTACCCAAACTTTGGCATTCAGCTTACATTCTACCTCTTCACAAAGGAGGCAAAAACACTGATATCTCCAACTTCCGCCCAATTGCCCTACTCTCACCAATATCAAAAATTCTATAAAAAATGTGTCCACCACCAACTCTTGCCTTTCTTAACTCAGAACCACCTCCTAACACCCACCCAACACGGATTCCACCCTGGCCACAGCACCATTACTGCCTTACTATCCTTCTTAGAAACAGTCAATTGAGCCCGGGATTCTGGACTACTAGTATCCACAGTACTGCTAGATCTTTCTAAAGCTTTTGACACCATCTCCCACAAGCACCTTCTCTTTCATCTCACCAACCTTCATCTCTCCCCTGATATTCTATCCTGGTTCTCCAGTTACCTATCAGACAGATCTCAAGCTGTCAGATGGAAGAACTCTACTTCCTCCTTCTTGCCAACACCCACCGGCGGTCCCCAGGGGTCCATCCTCAGACCCATGCTTTTCAACATCTTCATAAATAACCTTCACACTGTCATCCCTGACACAACAGTTATCCAATATGCTGATGACTCTTCCTTAGTCTGTGCAGCCTCTAACCTTCCTGAACTACTGGCTAAAACCCAAATAGCTTTTTCCACTACGGAGAACTGGATGCACCAAAACCATCTCTCTCTCAACTCTAATAAATCTAAAATACTTCTTTTCCCTCCCTCCAGGACTAAGCCAAACCAACATTGCTATAGAAGTGGTCCCTTCTGCAAAACTCCTTGGCATTACCATAGACAAGCACCTTAAATTTGATATCCACATACAACAAAACATAAAAAAAACCACCAAAAGCTAGGTATGCTCTGCAGGAATAACCGCTTTCTCTCCAACTCCTCTAGACATACCTTAGCAACTACCTACCTCTACCTTCTTTACTATATGGAGCCCCTCTTCTAACTAACCTGTCTTCTTCCAACACCTCTAACCTCGAAATTTGCTATAATAAGATCTCTAAGTTTGCAACTAAATCCAAAACCTCTACTCACCACTGCCTTACCCTACAATCTCTGAACTGGCTAGAACTCTCTAACCACCTAGACTATCTCCAACTAACCACTGCTCACAAATTAATACTCTACCCAGATAAATGTCCAGCCTTAACAAACATCTTTCCCCCATACATCCCAAATAGATCTCTGAGATCTGAACACCAAAACTTAATCTCTATCCCCAAACCCAAACATCCTGCAGGCCAGCTCCTTCTCTCCTTCTCTCTAGGCAAGAAATGGAACTCTCTCCATCCTTCTCTTAGGACTATACCTAACTCAGAATCCTTCAAGACCCAACTTTTCTCTTATCTGTCTTCTAAACATAAATGTTCCTGCTTTCAGCCTACATAAATTCAAGGGAATTTCCCCATTGAACCTTGCTCCACGCTACCCTATAACTACTATTTTTCTATTCTCCTAAAACAACCTTAAGCTAAACATTCACAGATTTATCAATTTCTCTTTCTAGACTCCAAGTATGTAAATATTGTAAATATCTAGCAACCTCAGATCCTTTATTACAGACAGTTGAAACTTGCTGGTCTAAATGGAAATACCTATAAACTGTGTTATCTATTGTCTTTAGTTGTGTTTATGATGTACATTTTATGCATTTGCTTTTCCTGACTGTACGAATTTATACATGTATTTTTTTACCTTTAACATTATGTAACCTTTATTGTATTCATATTGCTTATGGAGCTTTTCTCCCCGGACCTCCACTGAAAATGGACACGTTCTGGCCAGTGGACTTCCCTGGTAATCAAACTGAAAATAAAATAAATAATAAATAAATAAATATCTCTCTCTCTCTCTCTCTATATATATATATATATATATATATATATATATATACACACACACACACACACACACACACACACACACACACACACATATATATATATATATATATATATATATATATATATATATGTATACACATATATATATTATGGCAATTGTGGTTGCGAATGATGACAGCAAGCTGAAATAAATTATTATGGCTCTGATTTATTTCAGTTTCCTCATAGTCATGCATCAAAAAAAAATGCTGTGAATGGCATGTCTTATTGATATGGTTTGCTGGGGTTGGGGCAGAGAATATAATTCCTAACATATATGGAAATTACTGAGTAGTGACTGAACATCATTAGTAACCAAAATATCTTCATTTAGTATCGCTTTCTTATGTTTTTATCTGTTAAATCAAACAAGTCCCTGATATAGGATTGACTTTTTTGTACTACACCCTTAATAACTTGCTCTTTTTAAATAGTCATGGGAAGATTCAATAAAGCCTACACGATAATTTTTTATTATGTGCTCATCATGGCATGATGTGCACACAGCCGTGAATAGTTTTAGATTCAGTAAACTCTTCATACCGGCACGCACTCATGCACAAACATGGAAGCTACTGTGGCATGAATATTACAGCATAAGTAGCTGAATTGTATGCTAATGAAGCATATCAACACTGTGGAGCTAGTCAACAAGCTGTAAAGCAACTGTGTAGACTCCATGCTCGTGTTGCCCATGAATTCAAAAGTTTTCCAAATAAAGCCATGGAAAGGTGTCTATATGGAAACAATACCAAGTAAAGGTCCCTAGATTTGTAAAGAACTGATCATAACATATAATCACACACACATTATGACATTATCAGACATAGTGGATGATAGAACATTAGATTAACAATAGCAACAATTCCTTTTTAAGTGCCATGCCATAAATGCAGCTTTGCTCCCCACCTCCAAATGAAGAATGTACTCATAACTAATGAATGCATCTAAAAGTGTGAACCCCATGAAACATACTATGCCTACTGTCATGTAAGCATATGTGGTATATATCTGATGGAATACAGTCAGATTGTATCAAAACCTACATTCCTCTATGAAGATATATACCAAAGTAATACCCTCACATGAGTGTGCATGATTGGGCTCCCCTTCAGTTTCCCTGCCTACGCAGATACCAACCATGTAGATTCAGGGCTGTCAGAATGGCAAAGATGCAAATGAAGCCAAAAACTTATTAGAATTGTTAAATCACAAAAAAATTGTAACCATGTAGGGATGTTCACTTCATGTAGGCACTTCCACAGTATTTGTGTTCAATGCATGGCAACAGTGTATGATGACATCAGGGCAGGTGTACCAAATTAGGTGTATATGTAGGTCTCTGAAGTGTAAAATTGCATGTAGCCAGTGTGCAATTCACAAGTTCTGTTTCATCCTCTTTATTGTTTCTTAAAATGTATCATCTCTGCCAGTTTTAAGTTAAAATTTATTTTTTAATTTTTTTCCTTGTTTGAGCGATGCTGCAATTAGCACAACCAAGGAAACAGAGGAACGAATGGCAGGCTTCTTGGTACTTGTCATATAACTATTCCTTTGGCAGCATGTGTATGTGTAGGGCTAGAGTATAGAAGGTCCTGGGTTCTAGTACAGAGTATGCAATTTTCCTTCACTTTTTGAGCTGCATGTTTGCGTGATATCATGTGTGGTGCGTAGGTGGACTTTGCTCACTAATGAGCACCAACGGAGCTGATATACTCAGTAACTAAAAACTTCCTTTAAATACTCCATACAACAAATAAAAACAAGCATATTTAATGAGGCAAACTTCTTTTCTTTAAAATAGGTTTTAAAGAGACAGCACTATGCAAACCTGGAGGGGCATATGCCTTAAAATCAACAATCCATTTTAGTTCAACAGATTCTGTCTCATTATGCAAGTCACCTTCTCTTAGACTATCAGTAACCTTTTGTAGAACCAAAAATCTAAAACTATGGTCCCCCCCCAGCTGCTGATACATGCTTGGTCAATGCATTAGTTAATTTATAGCTACGTATATCATTTAAATGTGCTAATACCCTTTCCTTCAACATATGATTGGTCTTACCTATGTAAAAACAATCACATAGTTTACACCTAGCCATTTAGATTATAGTTTTAGTTGAACAATCTGCATAGAAGGAGAACTATATTTATTTCACAGTCACTGGGTGTGCAACCATGCAAGTTGACCAAATACTGGGGCAGGCTTTACAAGTCCTGCATGCATATGGGCCTTTACACTGTGAAATAAATTGTCCAGAAGATCTATTATGCTTATAGCATAAATGCTGCTTCAAGTTCTTACAATTTTTGAAACAGAATCTGGGGGTGGATTCTATCACCCTATTATTTTTGGATCCGTCGACAGAATTGGCCGATTCCTCTTAACAATTTCACATAATCTGTTGACCCCTCCAGAATACGTTAAACACATTCTGTTCACTGCCTTAATACTCACAGCCTTTTCACTCTCTGTAGTTACAGAGTATTGGTCAGAAAAATAAGGTTTTGTTTTAGTACATTCCAACTTAATAACTGCTTCTATGGTTCTCTCTATTTCCTCAATTTTATATCCCCTATTCACAAGATCTAAGCAAAGTGTATTGAGCGCTTCCTTTAGTAATTCAGGTTCTGTGTATAATCTTTTGCACCTAAGTACCGGATTTTTACTGCATTTCTAGTAGTATGTCTAGGGTGCATACTAGAACAGTGCAATATGTTGTTCTTCCTACATTTTTTTCTGTATTGCTTGGTCGACAGACTACCAAGCATATTCTTGCTAACTTTAACATCAAGAAAAATCAATGACTTCAAGAGATTAATGCAAGCAAAAGGACCAATAGGTGGTGGCACTCTCCAAATCGAACACAAAACGTTTAACATCTAGCTCATTGCCATGCCAAATGAAAAAGTGTCATCCACAAAACGTTTGTAAAAAGTGGCATGCAACTTGAACATGTCACTACTAAAGACTGACTTTTTCCCAGTTGGCAAGAAGTAAATTGACATACGTATTCTCACATGCTGTGCCCATAGCTACTCCTACTATTTGAAGGAAGTATTCAGATTCATAGAGAAAAACATTATTCTCCAAGATCAAATCTAGTAGGGCACAGATCATGGTAATCTTTGTATTGGGGTAACCACTTTCCTTAGTCAACAACTGTCTCACATTTTCAACACCATCTTCATTCGGGATAACTGCTAATAAAGAATTCACATCTAAGGTGACAAAATACATAATTCTGATTGTATTCTCATCTCTATGCTTAGCCCATGTATAATGATCTTCCAAAAATTGCTTATTGTCCCTCAGAACAGTCTCCACTTTGTCCAGGACACTCCTAAGTTGTTTCTCAACATATATGGGCATTGGCCCAGTAAGCCACCCTCTCCCGAATACAATAGGTCTAAGGGGAGGGTTCAGTGGATATTTATGTACTTTTGGCAGACCATACATCACTGGTATGGTGCAATGTTCAACAGAAAAATATGTATACAAAGCATAACCTATTTGATGTGTCATAAGCATGTCATATACATAGAAGTTCAATCTGTTAATAATTCCATTGACCTGGTATTTCTGCAGAACAACATATACAGTGTTAACATATAACATATAACATTTCATGCACAGTGTTAACATATAACATATAACATTTCATGCACAGTGCTAACATATAACATATAACATTTCAGGCACAGTGTTAACATATAACATTTCATGCACAGTGTTAACATATAACATAACATTTCATGCACAGTGTTAACATATAACATATAACATTTCATGCACAGTGTTAACATTTAGCATATAACATTTCATGCATTTTATTCAGATAGTCTAGTTTGTCAAAGGCAACAATCCCACCTCCTTTGTCTGCTGGTCTAATAACCAGGTGCTCGGCTCTTGTCAACATAAAAATTGATGGAAGGATAGTTGAAATCATCCAAGACTAAGGTGTTTGGCTGCATAGTGAGTGACTCAAGTAGGTCCAAGAAGGCAGATTGGTTCTTGTGGCTCATGGTGGGGGACCTATAGCTAACAATGGTATGGAAGGGGGTTTTGCTTACAGTTAGTTGGACCTGGAGTAGCTCTAGGGGGGTCATACTGTTTGATTTTTTGAAAAGTCTTGAGGTGTTTTTCTCCTTAATGAAGATGTGTACACCCCTCCCTTTGATTCTTTCATGATCATTTTGAAATCAGAATGTGTGGAAGACATTGTAGCCTTGCATGGCCGGGGGGCTGTCTCCAGCCTTGAATGATGTGTCTCTGACTGCACATACATTGGCATCTTCCAAGGTAAGGACTGCTTCCAGTGAGTGAAGTTTCTGATTTAGACTCCTTGCATTAAGCAGCATAACCTTTAGTCTGTATCTAGTGATTTTTTTTATGTCAGGAATTTATGAAGTTGTTATGAAATTGCCTAAAAAAGGCACTATGGAGGCAAGTGCCTTTGCCAATAACTGAAAACCAGGATGTGACAGGTGAGGACCATCTCTGGCAAAGCAGCATGGTCTGACGACCATATCTTCCCAGGCTGGCAGATACTGGATCCCCCTGGATTGAAGTCAATCATGTTTTGCTTATATTGAGGTATCATCGTGGGTGAAAGTAGAATGCTGCTAAGGGCTAGGGGACCTACCTGCTTTGGGACACATAATCTGAGAGCTCAGTCATGTCTCTTTTCATATAGACCAGTGATATACATTAGAAGTCATTCACTCAATCATGGACTATGACAGATTCATAACAGTACTTGTTATTGAGAGACTTGAGTGCATGCGTGATCTGATGGATCCTGGCACCTGATAGGCAGCTGACCGTGGCCATCTCCTTTTCCAGCCTAGTGAGGGGGGCATCTCTTATGTCTCACTATGGAGTAGCCTATGAGTAAGACATTTGGTTTTGAGGTGTTTTGCCTTAAAGGCTTATTGGCTGAGACATTATTGTATGTATTATTATATGTAGTGGATTCTGTTGGGTCTGCAATGTCTGCAGTAGTTTGCATTTGGGAGGTCTCTGATCTTTATGTTGGCTTCTAACGAGTACCTCAGTGTATGTGGGTTAATGTGTTGTGAGCTTTTTATGTGCAAGTGGTGAAGTGTGTGTGCTGACAACCTGTTTGACATCTGGTTTGTTGTTATGTGAGTGAATTGATTCCAAATTCATAATATAGATACAGCTCTCACATGTTGTATTTGTTTGTTTTAGAAGTAACAGGTTGTCAGTATACATGAGGTAATTGGTACATTGCCTCAGGATGCCCATGCCAATCAGACTGGCTGGAGAAATGGTGGGGAACTGTGTATCCATTATGGCAGGTGTATACTGCAGTAACTATTGGGAAGTGGGCTAGATGGACCAGGTTTTGCTCCTAGTCTAACAAAACGTAGCTATTCTATGGAGGGCTAATGGTAGAAAACTGTGTCAATGCTTCACAATGCACAACTGAGTTACTCGCAGGGCAGCAGTGCAGTCTCTGAGCAGCTCCAGTAAACAAAACATGACACTGAAATGCAAGTGAAGTTAAACAATTTTAACTCATCACACCCGAGTGATGCCTCAAGGTGCATTTGCAGTTAACTCCCGCTGACACCTATAGGCATCAAATAATGTGTGTTCATATTTGCATCAATAATTCCAAAACCATGCTATCTAAAAGTTTTTAAAAGATTTCATCTTAAAGCTTACACAATGGCAAACTCCGCTGCATTAATATTTGAACACTGTTTAATGCAGGTAAATAGATACTAACTGCTGTGTTTTTATGATATTAATTTATACAGATATAATTTTTACATTTTTCTGAATATCTTGACAACTAACACAGACAGAACTCCTTAGCCTCATATGAAAGCTCTTAGCTAGATGAATGACATTTTGTGTGTAAAATGAGTAGTTGTTGAGATATTGTAAGTTGTTTATAAAATATTACAAATGTAGTCATTACTGTGTTTGCAGTGACTTATACAATTCAGTTTAAGACCTAGAACCTGAAGAATACTGCCACTATAAAAATACTTTGTACTGAAGAGTTTGCCATTTATACTGCTTTCATAGCCCCTATGGTTTCAGATATATGAATATTTGTTTGAAATGTGAGGACATAATTTGAGTCTCTCGAAAGCTTTAGGCTCCTCCAATTGGAAGTTACAGTGCAAACTTCCTGAACTCCATTGGAGCGAATGAGTTAAAAAAGTAAAGAAAGGGAAAGCCCAAGACTGAGCCTTATTCCAGCAATCCCCAACTCAGATGGATCCTTGGCAGCACACTTCTGCCACAAGGGTGCAGGGGGCATTCTTTATGTATGATGTCTGGTTTTTGTGCTCATATGATACCAAACAGTCTAGATTCAGCAAGCCTGAATCTAGCCTATGCTATAAAGTGCAGAAGTACTAAAATTCACAGTACAGAAAATTGCAGTCACAACAGCAAAAAAAAAAGCAGCAGTTCAGAAGAATATTCCCACAAGAGTGTAGACCACAAGCCTTCCTAATGTGAAATAACTGGTCTGGAATCCAAGTGCTTAAACAGGCACAATACACCTTCACCAGCATTTCACAGCTTAGAAGAGTGTAGGCTACAGTCTCCTGCCACATGATTCTAGACCACAAACCTTCCTAATGTAAAATAACCAGTTTGGTACCCAAGTGCTTAAACCCAAACAACGGCATTTAGAACAACAAGCACAATAAGTCTTCAACCAGCAATTCCAAACTCAGAAGGGCAGAGGCTACCCTCTTCTCCCACAAGAGTGTAGACTACAAACCTTAATGTAAAATAATGGACCTGAAACCCAAGTGCCTAAACTAAAACTAAGAGGCTTAGAATAACAGTTACCATGAAATCCAATACCAGACAGACTACAGTGGCATGTCTTTTAATCTATCCGCATACATCATGGCATGGTTAATAGGCCCTATGTTATCTTGATGAGAAAGCCCACTGGTTAGTCCAGCTGCTGCATGCTTTTGGTGAGGTTCCTGCGAAAGAGAGCATTATACTGTATTACTGTTCTGATGAGTTTTACTACAGTGCTGTCATAGAACCCTTAGATCTGAATGTGATGGAGTGTCTTAGGATGTATGTACTGGAAAATCATAAAAGAGAAAAGTTAGAAAGTAATGAGACACATTGCATTTCCTGACTTTAAAACCCGTACAAGAAAATACACTAGAAAGTTCAGACATGATGATGCTATCCACCATATAACTAGGCAAAGCAAAGATAAGTGACAGGTATAATTATAAGTTCAACAGCACAAATGCAGATATACTAGGCACTAATGTAGCTATGTACCCAATGCATTGGACACAAAGCCTTTCTATTATTGAATCCAAAAGAGAGAAAACATGGATATGGCACAGTTATCATCACTTGCACAGGGTGTTGAGTGGGCGGGCAGGAGGCCTAGACTGACACAAAGCATCAGTGAGTAAGTGTGAATAAGAAAGGGAAGCAGGCAGGCTGAACAATGCAACTGGCATGTGTGTGTGTGTGTGTGTGTGTGTGTGTGTGTGTGTGTGTGTGTGTGTGTGTGTGTGTGTGTGTGTGTGTGTCTGCAGAGGTCCTCCATGTGACAGTGGCATGTCAGAGTCCACATGAGCACAGCCAAGCTCAGTGCTAGGTCTACATCTTGGTATGATGGACAGGTGTGAGCCATACATGGTAGAGCTGGCAGTTCATTGTTGTTTCCCCTGACCATGAGAACTGGCTCTGCCAGGAGTTGCACTGGCACGTCCATGCCCAAGGTCCAATGCAGTGCTGCTACCGGAGCTTGACTGATGTCTGTTGGATGTGCTCCCTTCATGGGGATGCCCAGCATCACAGCCCCATGGCTTGCCACATCTGGGTGTGGAAAGCACTCTCACTGATGGACCAGTGGAAGTACTGCCACTACGGGATCATGATCAGGCACGGCCATATTGGCTATCAGCAGTTGTTGTGGCTGACTTACTCACATGAGGATGCTGTTCCTCTTCCAGGAAAAGTTCCATGGCAGACATTGCTCATTCCATGACAGACACCAACTGGCCCATCACAGACAACCTGTGTTCCAGCATGACATTCATCTGATCCAGTGAATCTGCAACACAGTGGAAGTAGTCACTCATGTCTGTCTGTGCCACATCTACAACCCTGAGCATTTGCCTGGAGCACATTTCTAAATGTGTCTGTGCCTCCATGATGGCCCTAAACATACGCTGAGTGACACGAGAAGAGACAGCTGCACCAGGTGGAGAAGTGACAACAGGCCCCTCTGAGCTCCCCTATCAACCCTCCAGTGTAGCACCTCTCCCACACTTGGTATATGGCCAGACTCAACAGGCACTGTAGCTGCAGTAGCCACACTTCCCTGATCATTGTCCTTGCACTCTATCTGTCTAATATTTGCAAGGTCAGTAGACTGGGTAGGCGTAGGCTTACTACCTGTGTCTGGGGAAAATTAAGGGGGTAGCCAGATGTCAACCTCTGTATCAGATTCAATCTCTGCACCCCCAACTGTGCCTCAGTTTTGCCACCATCATCATCAGTGTCTGATGAGACACTAACATCAGGTGGCACAGGGTCTACACTCCCACTGTCATGATCACCCATGATAAAAAGGAAGAAACACTGACATAGATTAATACCTGCACTTCTAAGGTGCAATATATGCTAAACAATTAACAGTGCTGCCACTATTACAGATAGTATAGCAATGCACACCACAGGCCTAAAATGATGCATTATCATATTTCTTTAAATTGATCTGCAGTACTGACTGAGATACATTTATTTGGCTTACCACCTGCAAGAGGAATACATCACTGGATTCCTGATGGTCCTGAAATAAGTTAGGCAAGAGGTAAGGGCAACATCATCATATTTAACAGTAAGACAGGGGATACTACATGTACTCCTTTATATGTGCATTAACTGTACTGTATGTTCAGCAAGAATGTGGCTGACAACTCCAGACGAAGCTTATCACTGTACCAATCTTCAACCACCCCCATCAAAAAGAGACATATGACACAGAAGTAACTTTTATTTCAATTGTTTTACTATATAACAGTATTCAACTGGTCACATAACAAAGCCCACCTGTAAGCTCCTCCTGGTACTTAGAAAGAGGGGTGCCCATGCCAAGTACATGCTGTGGTCCACTCTGCTGTGAGCTCTCATGCTCGAGCACACTCACCAGGAACTCTTCATTGGTGGTGAGAGGTGGTTCAGTAGCAGGCCCTCCCCCGGTTACCCTCTGGTGCTGAGTGTGAGCAGCTGCTCACCTCTGTACAGAGGTAATCATGTCAGTGGTCCTGTGGCATACCTGTTCATTTGTCCAGCTGTGGCCGCCCACACAATTGATGTTGGCAACAATCTGCTGCAATACTCGCAGCCTTTCTTGCATATTCGGCAGACTCCTTCCCAGCAGAAATGCCCCACATTGATGGAGAGCTTCAACAAGGATATTGTTCTCCCCTTCACTGAAGTGGGGGGGGGTCTCTGCCTCACTGACATTTTGTGTCCTAGTAACTGTTTCCAGATAAAACAGTGAAGGTAGGCAATGAGTATTACCCACTGGAAAAACATAAAACAGTCTACAGATGGGAAATACTAAGAAGCAGGATGCAAAACAAAGAGAGTAGCAAGAACAACATATTCTTGGATGTGCCATAGCAGTAACCCAACTGTGCTTCCCCCCAAAAAAGAACAGTCCATTCTAGTTTTCAACTTAACAGTAACTTTTCTTTGCTCCCACACCCACAAAATAACAGGCACATGAAACACTTTGCTTATAAAACATCTTTGAAATGCTAAACATGCTTTCAAAGGAAAACTTCATCAGAAAAACCTGATCAAACAATACAAGTGGTTTATATATATGAATCAATTAACCATAGTTAAAAACAATCAACAATTTTAACCCTTTAGTTTCTTTCTTGTTAAAAAACATTTTATGTTAACATGTTCATTAAAACCAGGGGGAACTTCAGCACACAAACTTATTTGCCAACACACTTTCCTAGTTTCAGTTTCATTTCCGAAGTTACCCACTCTTCTATCTATTGTTACTTTTTCAAGAACTGTAAACAAGAACTTACTAAAATTCTTACATACTTTTGAGTGCTTGTAAAGTGCATTGTTTACATCCTTATTCTTAACAGCCCTTACATGTTCTTGAATCCTGTCTCTCAGTCTTCTTGTAGTCATACCTACATAGAATGAATCACAGGCTGAGCACAGGGCAAGATAAACCACTCCAGAAGTATTACAGCTATACCTTTCCTTAAAATCTATGTTGTAGTTTAAATGGGGTAAAATCACAAAAGCACATTCATGTATGAATTTACAGCTGGAACAACCATTACACTTTATGTCCCTTTGTTTTTTACCAACAAAAGCAATGGGAATTCTAGTATCTGATTTTGCAAGCATTTGTTTAATACTATATGTTTTAATGTTAACAAATTGTGGTTTACTTCCCAAAGCCTGACTTAACTCTCTATGACTGTTAATAATCCGCCAGTTTTGTGTTATAATATTCCTGATGTTACATGTGTCTACTGACATTTCCAAACAACATTGAGGAAAATCACTGGGAATATCCACTTCATTTAATTTGCTAGGTAGTCCATTCTGTAAAATAGTTGGAAACAGAGTCTTCCTTTTACTGGAGATTTCAATGGCAGCCTGATGTAATAATTCTATAGGGTATCTCCTTTCCACAAATAGTTGAGTAATAAACTTCAATTCTGTTTAGAAGACACTATCATTACTAATCATACATGATGCCTTCATAAATTGCCCTCTGGGAATGTTACATTTCATGTAAGTAGGATGGTTGCTAGTCCAATGTAAGTAGTTATGAGAAAAAGTTTATTTTCTAAAAATGTTACTGTTAAAACTACCACTCAAAGGATCCCAGGTAAGTTCAATGTCCAAAAATAGCTTTGTGACCTACACAACCTAATGGAAAAGTCAAGAGCTCAGAAGTACTGTTTAAACTACCCATGAAAGCTTCAACATTAAATTGACCCTTTGTACTACAGTTTGATTATACTTTTAGCATATTATTTTACCTGCTTAGTACCAATTTTAAGTATTGCAGTGTGTCTCTGTTACTCTGTTACTAACTCTTACTCATCTTTCCTCCTGTCTCCAGTTGTTTTGCCCTGTTTTCCCTTGGGACCTTGCCTGGGTGGATACATTTATTGGATTAAGGTCACCTACCTCATCCATACATTTTGCTTAGGCAATATACTGCTCTGCTGCCTCAAATCCCCACTTTGGACATTGGAACAGAGTCTCCCAGAGGATACTAAGAAAGTATGTGTGTGTGATACTACTTGGCCTCCACTGCTTCTAACTCTGTTTGTTGTTTTGCAAGCTATCTCCCTGCCAGGTCAGCCAGCAGCCTAGACTCTTCTCTTTTTCTCCCATCCACTTCTCTCCCATCTCTTCCCTGGGTTTCACCAGCTCTTCCTTATTTTATCATGCTCAGCCCCTGACCTACCTAGTTGGCCTAGTGCATTCTCAGCATTGACCACTAGAGGGCATCCCCTCCCCATTGTCACTACTTTTCCCTCACTTATTTCTTGCTTTTACTCTGCCAATATCTTCATTCCTACTTTCCCATCCATATTACCTATAGAATTCCTTACTTACCCTGCTACTACTTACTCTCCTGTAACATTTGCTCCACTGATTGGCTCTCGATCTTCTCCTAGTGTCTTCCCACTCCGTTCACCCTTCGGGCTCACTCCGCTCCCCTACCCTGCCCCCAAATTCCACCCGCCCCCAGCACCTCTAGCTATATCCCTCTTGAAACCACACCTACTTCCTCCCCACACCAATCAACCTCCAATCAATTAGACACTCCCCCTACTGGCCTATTACCTAGCTATTACCACACCTGCAGTTACTCCAAATTATCACTCTTTAATTCAACACTCCCACCCACATAATTCAATCCTTCCAGCTTCAACACCCCACACTACCTTCCAGACTATCTATACAGCATACATAGTACATATATCAGTCAACTACAATACCTTAACACCACACAATTCCACTTCAAAATGCCTTTAAAACCTTCATGCTTCACTTTATTACTATTACTATCTCTTAAACTGATATATCTTTATTATCTTACCCAACCCTGCACTTCCAATCATTCACTACTTTATCATACAACAAACCATCTAAACCCCACTCACTCACACTCTCACCATCATATCTCTCCCCATCTATATCCTATTACTCAGCTCCTAACCTTCTCATACAAAGTGTTCTTCTCACAGAAGAACCATATTCCCATAGCAAATAAAAATCCATTCACCTACACATCATATCCAAGTCCCTTCCATATTCTTCTTAACTACCTCTCTAACCCAGTCTTCCATCTCATCACCAATCTTTTATCTGGAGATATCCATCCCAACCCAGGTCCCTCCTCTTCTTCTCACAAACCTTTAATATTTACTTCTCTAAACTCACAAAGTATAGTCAATAAAGTCCCTACCCTCCATGCATGGCTCAAGCATAACAACCCGGACATCCTATCCATTTCAGAAACATGGCTAAAACCATCTATAAAAGACTCTGAAATAACTCCACCCAGCTATTCTATCATTAGAAAAGACAGGACCCAGAAAAAAGGTGGTGGAGTAGCTCTCTTATATTCTTCTTCCTTGCTAATTACTCCTTACAACAAACCTATTCCTAAATTTAATAACGCCGAACTACTTCTCACTCTCCTACAGGTTAACAAGCACAAACACATATGTCTAGCATCCCTCTATATCCCCCCAGGGGATAATATTTCCACACTTGAAAATATCCTCTCATGGCTCTCTAATAACATCAGCAATGAAACCATAATCCTAGGTGATGTTAATATCAACTGGGCCTCCATCCAGTCTCCAACCAACCCTCTCAATATCAACCTATATAACTTTTCACAGCTAATCAACTCTATAACTCACCCATCAAAAGACCCCTTTTCTGGCACCATTCTTGACTGGATTCTAGTGTCACATCCCCACTATTATTCTGATAGTGGTATTCTTCCTGACCCTCTTAGTGATCATATGCCTATCTTCACCCACCGACTCCCATGCATTTCCTACCGCACCCATAACTACATCACAACCCGCAATGACAAGAACTTTAACCCATCAACCTTCTTACAATCTTTAAAAGCAATTAACTGGAACAATCTAAGAATACTACCATTAGATGATGCAGTTGCCCACTTTAACCGAACATTCTTAGATTTACTTGACTCCCAAGCCCCTCTGAGAACTAAAAGAATAAAAACTAATTCTGCCCCCTGGCTAACCAAAACCACATTATCAACCATGCACCTTAGAAACAAAGCATGGGGACTCTATCTGAGAAATAAGACCCAAGAACTCCACATTGCTTATAAAAACCTACGTAACAAAGTAAAAAAGCTTATAATCTCTGATAGAAAACAACACTTCCATACACTCCAAAACAATAATAAAACTAATCCTCAAAGATTCTGGAAGGGGATCTCTACCCTCCTTAACCACAGCAAACCACACACCCCAAACCCCGACCCAAATACCTCTGACACAGATTTAGCCACACAGTTCAACTCCTTTTTCATCGAATCTATTTGCAAACTCACCTCCTCCTTCTCATGCTCCACCTCTACATCTAATTCACCCCCACCCTCCACCACAAACATACCTTCCCTCATTACCTCTTCCCCCACATTCTCATCTACCTACTTTCCCTCCTCCACCTCATCCACTTCTCTAACCCCCACATCACCCTCATCATCCTCACACTCTCTCTCTCCCCTCTCTACTCTTTTCTCTTTAAAACCTATACCAACTTCCACTATAAAGAAACTCCTTTAGAAACTGAAGCCATGTACTAACGCACCTGATAACATTCCCTCCTACTTCCTAAATATAGCTGCAGAAGCAACCGCCTATCCCATTAGCATCCTAATCAACCGCTCCATCAATGAATGCACAGTGCCCGAACTCTGGAAGAAAGCTTTCATCATCCCCCTGCATAAAGGAGGCAGCAATTGTAATGTCAACAACTTCCGTCCTATTGCTATCCTGTCCCCCATTTCCAAACTTCTAGAAAAATGTATCCAAATCCAACTCTTACCACATCTCTTAGATAATAACCTTCTAACACCTACACAACATGGTTTTAGGCCAAACCATAGCACTATGACAGCCCTCCTGTCCTTCCTTGAGACTGTTAATAGAGCTCGCAACTCAGGCCACACTGTCTCTACCTTACTACTTGACCTCTCTAAGGCCTTCGATACTATATCACACAGCCTGCTCTTAACCAAACTTTCAGAACTTAACCTCTCTCCCTCCACCATAAATTGGTTCTCCAGCTATTTATCTAATATACACCAAGCCGTTAAATGGAAAAAGACCACTTCCTCTTTCCTTAATACCCCCACTGGAGTTCCCCAAGCATCAATTCTTGGTCCCCTTCTGTTTAATATATTTATAAATGATTTCCACAAATCCATTCCACTCGCTAACATCATCCAATATGCAGACGATTCTACCATTATCTGCTCTGCCACCTCTTCCTCCCTGCTTCAAAAACTTACTCAAGAAGCTTTCTCAACCACAGAACATTGGATGAAAATAAATCACTTAGCCCTCAATGCCTCCAAAACAAAGCTAATGGTCTTCACCCCTTCTAAATCCACTTACTTCGACACAAACACCTTCTCTATCACAAGCCAAGATAACACACCCTTAGAACTGGTGTCTGAAACCAAGTTACTTGGTGTACAAATTGACAGTCGGTTCAATTTCAATTCCCATCTACAATTGAATATTAAAAAGACCCATCAAAAACTAGGTATGCTCTACCGGCAGAATCAGTTCCTTACAAGCTCCTCCAAAATCACTCTCGCTTCCTCCTTTCTTATCCCCTCCCTCCTCTATGGAGCTCCATTGTTAACTAATCTGCAGACCTCTCAAAAAAAACAGCTTGCTTCCTGCTATAATAAAATCGCCAAATTCGCTAACAGCCACAGATCATCCACCCATCACTGTTCCTCTCTCCTAAAACTAAACTGGCTTGAACTACCCAATCACCTCACTTATATACAACTGACTTTAGCTCATAAGCTCATTCTCAGCCCCTCTCTTTGTCCCTCCCTGTCTTCGGTCTTTAAAATGCACCTACCCAACAGAATCTTAAGATCTAACAACCAAAGCCTACTAGAAGTTCATAAACCATCCCATCCCCCAGGCAAACACCTACTATCCTTTAGCCTAGCCTGCCTTTGGAACGCACTCCCACCATCCATACGCACCACCTCCAACCAGCACATGTTCAAAAAATCTCTTCATACACATCTAAAATCCCAATGGGAATGCTCTTGCTCTCACCCCTCTTAAACATAAGACTACCTCACTCTACCTAACAAATTACATGTGCCTACTGAAAAACCACCCCTTATTGTAATATATCATGACTAACTAATCATGTTTACCTTCATTGTATTGTATTGTTTTTGAATGCTTGTAATTTTGACGATAATGTTCTATCTTTTTACTTTGTATAATTTTAGTAGTAATCTTATAAGTACCTAATTTGCCTGATTTTGGAGCTTTTCTCCCCAGGACTCCATTGAAAACGGGTTCTTTTTGGCCCAATGGACTATCCTGGTAAACCAACTGCAAATAAATAAATAAAATAAAAATAATAACAAAAAAAACAGGTCATCTGAAAACCTGTTATAAAATAAAATGTCCATGTAACCTATAATACTTGGTAACTGTTTACATTCCCACCATCCTAGTACCTAACTCGCATATGCTGGGGCTACACTAGCCCCCATAGCAACACCCTTGTTTTGTTTATAATATTTGTTGTGAAAAAAGAAAAAAATTGTTCACACACTTGATTCAGACCAGTTGCCTATACAACATGATTGTGTAACAGTCACCTCTTTTCTGGGGTTGATACTGCAAATTCAGCTAATATTCTGCATATCTGAACATTTTTTACTATAGAAGAAATGGATAGCTATGGTTCTGTCCTACATCCCTCCTGCACATTCCTGCCCTCCTTTCAATTTGTTCTCCTGCCTATTTGCTCCCCATTTCACCATTTTCCTATCTTTCTCATTTCTTTTCTTTAAAGCATAATTGTGCAATGGTATGCATTGAGCACTAATGTGTGGCTATGGCAAAAAGCTATAAGTGTTATATACAGTTGCATTGCAAACCAGTACCATCTAGCCATATTTTAGAGACTCCATATCAACTCTCATACTTCAGAATTTGGATTTACACTTAAAAGTACTTGAAACTCTTACATACACCTGAATTTGATACCAGTACCATCTGATCCCAAAATGAATGGATCAATACTTTAATAGATGGTGCTATAGACTCAGTTGAGTAGCATGTGTATTTTATAGACTGAATTGCAAATGACAGACTTAACTACTTTTGTATTCACTGGCTCCTACTTAAATGAATCTCTGGCCGCAGGTATTAATTCAGTTAATTCAGTGATAAATTCCTTTTTGGGCCCGAATGGTATTGGTTCCAAATACAGCTGTAGCTAATAGATTGAATTACTTTTCTATTAGCATTGCTTAATGATGGTGCGCAATGCGCACCATTGCGCACCATAGTGCACAAGTGCTTTATAAAACTGAATAGTTATTGCGCAATAATGCTTTATAAAACATTACTGGCAATCACACAATGCTGCTTCATATAAAATTAATGGTGAAGATATGACACTGGTGATATGGTGAACAAGCAAGGGGGGGGGGGGTACAAAGGGAAATCCTTGCTAATCTGTGTCAGTTACTATTGATTGTATAAAATACATCTACTACCTAACTGAGTCAATGGTGGCGCATGTTAATGCATCGTTGTTGGAGGCAGATGTTACTGGGTTTGAATACAGGTGTAAGTAGTAATTTTACAAGTGTGCATGATACTTTAAATACATCTATCTATATTGTTGCCATTCACTGTTGCTTTGCATTGATGAGTGATGCACACCATCATGCAATAATTCTTTAAAGAAAAGAAATGGGGAAGACAGGAAAGCAGTGAACAGAGAAACAAGCAGGGAGAAAAACAAAGTGAAAGAGGCAGGAATGTGCAGGAAGGATGTAGGAAAGAACTATAGCTATCCATTTCTTCAACAATAAAACATGATCATATATGCAAAATGTTAGCTGAATTTGGACTGTCACCTGCAAAGAGAGGGGTGACCACAACACAATCGTGCTGTATAGCCAATTGGACTGAATCAAGTGTGTTATGATGACACATCTGCAAAATGGAGAGCTATGTATGGGACAATTTTTTTTTGTAGGACAGATCACCGTTTGTTTTTGTTTTAGTGAGAGAGAGAGACAGAGAGCAATGTTGGGGAAGGGATGTAGAAAAATCTGGGTGAGGAAGTTTGAAAGGTGAGGAAGCAATTGTAGACAGAAAAGACAAATAAGATAAGAGACAGGGAGGCTGAAGAACACAAGAGGTGGGAGAACACTACAGTTGGGGAGAAGGTGGGAAATTGAGGTCCCATGCACATCAAGTTGCTGGACAGTGCGAATCTAGTCATCACTGAGTGGACTGTCATCACTGTCACCTCACTGCACTGCTGGCTGTAGTATTCCAGGCTGCAAACTTGTATTCTGAGCCTGAATAGTCCCACTGCAGCAATTGAAGCTAATAATCCTTAACTAGGAGTCCAACAAAGACTTTGGACTCTGGAACACATCACCTCTTCACTTGAATGTGCAGTTCCTCACTAGCAACACCAGACATGTCTACCATAGCTCAGATTCAATGTAGAATGAGCATTTCCCACCAATTGCATTTTGTAGGCTGATGTTATCCCACCAATTTCATGTCTCATACTTAATGAGACTGTGCACATTTTGGTTTTGCAACATTTGAAAACATTGAGCATCCCTTACCATTGAGCAAACATGGTAGGCAAGGGTGCGCACTGCTGAGCACCGTGTTTGCCCTATGTTAAGCAATCCACAACAGTGGCAAGCACTGCAATTTCAAGATAATGTGGTGTACTGGCACTTGTGTAAATGTGCTAGTCAAATGGACCACGCCTATGCTTCTCCTACACTTACAGATATTGCCACAAGAACGATGAGAAAACAGTTGTGTATTTTGCACTTCATTGCCATAATCTGCAATCTCACAACAGTAAAACAAAATTTGCACACCCTGTACTAGAACCCTGGACCATCTGCACTCCACACCTACACTTAATGCCTGCTGTCACAGGGTTAGTGACATGGTATCCCTTATCTTAGTATTCATTGTAAAGTTCTCGGTTTTAATCTCAGCGCAATGTTGCGTACTGTGATGTGCGATGGCCAGTAGTATTAATTGCATGCATCTGGTTTATGTTTGTGTCTTTCTGGATCCTGTCTGCAACTTGGTTGGTCTATTCCTCTAGTTTGTTCATTGCTGCAATTTGTGCAAAGCAGGTGAGCACACCCAAACATGTTTGTGCTAATTGACACTTCGCACAATGACTGGCTTCAAAAAAAAAAAATGGAGACACAGTTGAAATGGAGAAAAACAATCTATGGCAGTAGCCCAAACAAATTTTAATGAAGACAACTTAAGTAATGGAAAAGCAATTGCCTTGCTGTCCTACAATCTGCTTTTGTGGCCAACAGCATTACATAGAAATTATATCTTCATCATACCTCCAATTGTCCAGAATTTTGCAGAATGTCCAGAAGTTTACATCATATTTTTGGACTGTTCTTGTAAAATGTGTGGTTTTCTGGAAAATCACTGAAGATTGATGTCAGCACATAAAGACATACATTTCAGTTTTGTACTTCATATCCTTCAGAAAACACATGGTAACACAAATCCTATTGTTCTACCTTTCTACAGTTATAAAAACTGTATGGTAGATCTTCTTTTGGCTGCTCCTGTTAGGGGTAGCCACAGCAGATCAACTGTTTCCATTTCTTCCTGTCCTCTGCATCTTGCTCTGTCACACCAACCACCTGCATGTCCTCTCTCACCACATCCATAAACCTTATCTTAGGCCTTCCTCCTTTCCTGTTACCTGGCAGCTTCATCCTTAGCATTTTTTTCCCAATATACTCTCCATTCCTCCTCAGCACATGTCCAAACCAATGTAATCTTGCCTCTCTGGCTTTGTCTCCAAACCTTCCAACCTGGACTGACCCTCTAATATACTTATTCCTAATCCTGTCCATCCTCGTCACAACCAGTGCAAATCTTAACATCTTCAACTCTGCCACATCAAGCTCTGACTCCTGCCTTTTTGTCAATGCCACTGTCTCCAACCCATATAACATAGATGGTCTCACTACCCTCTTGTAGACCTCCCCTTTCACTCTTACTGGTACTCATCTGTCATAAATCACTCCTGACACTCTTCTCCACCCACTCCATCCTGCCTGTACTCTCTTCTTCACCTCTCTTCCACACTCACATTTACTCTGAACTGTTGATCCCAAGTACTTAAACTCATCCACCTTCACTGCCTCTACTCCCTGCATCCTCACCATTCCTCTATCCTCCCACTCATTCACACATATATTCTGTCTTTGTCCTGCTGACCTTCATTCATCTTCTCTCTAGAGCATATCTCCACCTCTCCAGGGTCTCCTCCACCTGTTCCCTACTCTCACTACAGATCACGATGTCATCTGCAAACATCATAGTCCACGGGGACTCCTGTCTGATCTCGTATGTCAACCTGTCCATCACCATTGCAAATAAGAAAGGGCTTAGAGCTGATCCTTGATGTAATCCCACCTCCACCTTAAATGCATCCATCACTCCCACCGCAGACCTGACCGCTGTCACACTACCCTCGTACATATCCTGTACCACTCTTACATACTTCTCTGACACTCCCGACTTCCTCATACAATACCACAACTCCTCTCTAGGCACCCTGTCATATGCTTTCTCTAAGTCTACAAAGACACAATGCAACTCCTTTTGACCTTCTCTGTACTTCTCCATCAACACTGTCAGAGCAAACATCGCATCTGTAGTGATCTTTCATGGCATGAAACCATACTGCTGATCACTAATCATCACCTCCCTTCTTAACCTAGCTTCCACTACTCTTTCCCTTAATTTCATGCTGTGACTGATCAGTTTAATCCCTCTGTAGTTACTACAGCTCTGCACATCACCCTTATTCTTAAAAATCGGTACCAAAACACTTTTTCTCCATTCCTCAGGTATCCTCTCACTTTCCAATATTTTGTTAAACAATCTAGTTAAAAACTCCACTGCCATTTCACCTAAACACCTCCATGCTTCTACAGGTATGTCATCTGGGCCAACAGCCTTTCCGTTCTTCATCCTCTTCATAGGTATCCTTACTTCCTCCTTGCTAATCCACTGCACTTCATGATTCACTATCTTCACATCATCCAACCTTCTCTCCCTCTCATTCTCCTCATTCATCAACCCCTCAAGGTACTCTTTCCATCTGCTCAACACACTCTCCTCACTTGTGAGTATGTTTCCCTCATTATCCTTTATCACCCTTACCTGCTGCACATATTTGCTATATAAATATAAATATGGTAGATCTGTCCCTATTTTTGGCCCTTTGTCCCCCCATTATTTTAGTCTTTGTCCAGAATATCTGCACTAAATGGTTGCGAGTTACAATCAGTATTCATATTACAGTTTCGCTGCCAGCAACACTTGTCCAAGCCACAAAACCTTACTTACACCCACCTCTCATCATTAATATGCATGGCACTATGCTGCACAATGAGTAATATCACATACGTTAAAACACTCCATGCAGGCTCTATGCGGAACCTATAAAGAGTTTATTGAATCTGGAGGATAGCTTCCATTTTTGATCCCTCGCTTGCAGCTATCACCCTTTGTGATGGGCCATCTAAATCTCTAAATATTCAAAGCATGGCAAATATAATACCCATTTTCTATTGCACCACTTTACAAATTTATGAAAATGCTTGTTAATTCTCCCTTCAAGCTAACTTTTCTTGTATGCAAGCATCCATTAGTCTATTACATTTTTCTGTTTCTGATTTTTGAAACAGCTACATAGTTAAATTGGACAACATTTCAAACATTTTGTTTATATAATAAGCGAACTCATAATAACAAT
Organism: Protopterus annectens; assembly: GCF_019279795.1. NCBI lineage: Eukaryota > Metazoa > Chordata > Ceratodontiformes > Protopteridae > Protopterus > Protopterus annectens. The sequence continues at coordinate 1,385,533,799 of NC_056737.1, forward strand.
ATCATTCCTTTACTGGCTGTCATGAGCCAAATGTCTTTTTATTGAAGATTAAATGATATAACAACATACCAGGTTTATAGGTTCTTACTAACCTCATGCATACAGGAGACCACCAAGAAACTCAAACACATTACCCAGTTCTGGTGGGAGACTAGCCATGTCGACATTCTCCACCTATCCCTGGTGAAAGTTTGCCTTCACCTACCCTGTCATCCAAACTGATTTTAAATGTTGCTAGAGAATAATTAAGAGCAGCCTATTCCAAAAATGTGAGGTATATTGGGTTAAGTGTCTGTCATGTAATCTTGTGTTGTTGGTATGATAATGTAGGTTGAAATCTCAAAAGTGGGTGTTTGCTTTACCACTTGTTTTATTTAGGTGAAGGATTTTAATGAGTGATGGGTTATTCAGACCACAGAAATCTAGACAGTGATCACACCTCAGGTGTCTGCACAGAACTAACAGAGAAAAAGAGTGTTTAGTCTCTGAGAGTATCTATGGGTAATTAAACCTAAAATATTTTTTTTTGAAAAAACACTGAGGTCTGCTAAACTAGTTTATGCACTTGGCAAGGTACACGTTGAAAGGTACATTGCATTCAAAGATTGGTCTAATAAGGAATGAATAAAGAGGAAATGGAACTTCTCTGGACATTGAGAAGTTACCATGAAGGATGTAGGGCTGTGAAAGTATTTTCTAACCAGCACAAAGACGCGGTGCTCAAAGGATAGACTGTTATAAAAAATATGTGCCCAAGTTCTTCATGACTGCATTAAATTTAAGTGGATGTTTTCTATATAGAAAGAAGTGTGTTGCTTAACTTACCAAAGGAAGCAATGCTACATTTCATGGTGTTGAAAGTAAGCCCATTATTAATACACCGCGATTTTTGTATCAGAATGGGATTTGATATCCAGCCTAATTTGCAATCATAGTCAAAGTTGGTTAGCCATACTCTTTTGATATTCAGCTTTTATGTCACAGCAATATACTCCAAGGAGTAGGGGATCCAGAATAGAGCCCTGTGGGACACCACAGTAACATTGTTTTTATATTAAGAGAAAATACCCCCTACTTTTCCTACCTTAATAGTATGGGTTATTGTCAGACTGCCAATTAAAAATATAGTAAACTATGTATGGGTTAACATTGAGTCATGACAGTTTTTTGAATAACTCTAGCTTGGGGGACAGAGTCAAAGGACTTGGCAAGGACCAGACAGGCAGACCAGACTGTACAGGCTTCATTCATGGCCTTGGTAAACTTTTCAAGGAACTCAACCAGAATGAGCAGGCATAATCTGCCTTTTACAAAGCCAAAGAGCTGTGTATCTGGGTATATAAGGTCACCCATATCATTGTTTATCAGTTCAAATATAATACATTCTAAAGCCTTAAAAATTTATTTCCAGTGAAACTAATTGGTCTGCAATTCCCACTGTCATTGGAGTGGCCATACTTATGCAAGGGGTTCACAACAGCCATTCTCCACTGCGCAGGAACATAACCCATGTAGAGACTAAAGTTGAAGAGCTGATGGAAGGATTTTGCTAAGTGGGACTTTAGGCTTCTTTCTCAGAAGGCATTTAGGTATATTGACAGGACCAACAGAAGTAGTGGTTTTAGTTTTATAAAGTGCCTAAAGAACTTAGTCCAAATTGATCTTAGGAATGGAAGAATGAGGGGGATAGAGGGGAGATAGGGGAGGGTGGGTAGAGTGAAATTGGAAGATATTCTGTCTGCAAGAATATTAGCAATGTCATTGGAGTTAGAGAAGGAGGAGCCATTGGATATTTCAATACAGAACTGTAGGTTACTTCAAAGCTTACTAACATGGCAGAAGACGGCCTTATGGTTGTCTTTTGAATTAGATGTAATCCAAAGTTCATGGTTGGCCTTAAGTTTCCTAACAGCAAGTTTGAAAGGCTTATTTTATCAGGTTTAAATCACTTTTATAATGATGATGGCCAGGAACTTTTTCATTTTATTATAGTTTGTGGACATGGTAGTTCACTCACATGGGTTTATTTCTAAACTTGTCATTATACTTATTTATTTATTTACTGATTGAATGATATTTGATTACCGGGAAAGTCCGACTGGGTAGGAGGTGGAGCTCATTTTTAGTGGAGGCCCAGGAAGAAAAGCTTCAAGGTATTACATAACAGTTTAGGAACAATAATTTTACAATTTTCAAAAATAATATAAAAACATCTACAATTTAATTAATTATATGAAATTAAACATAATATGAAATTGTGGCTAAAATAAAAGTTATATTACAATGATTTTATATTTAGAGATATGTTAGCCAGTTAATACAGAAATTAAAAGTAAGTTAGTATAACAAAAACAGGAAATGCGATATGAAGTGCGAGAAAAACAGGCGTATGTTATATTTAGAGAGAGATTGAAATAAGAAGAGAATGAAGAAGGGAGAGTAAGGAGGCATGAATAAGTACTTTCCTATATTTAGAGATATAGTTTATCCTGATGTGGAGCAAGAACAGAGCCGGCTTTAGGCTAGGAAGACTTTTAATATGTTTTTGAATGCTGGGAGGGAGTGTATTGACCTGATGGACAGAAGTAAGGAGTCCCATAACTTAGCAACATGGTACGAGAATAGACAGTGTTCAGCAGATTTGATACGTTGGTGGACAGGCAGGAGTTTTTGATCAGCTTGGAACATAGTTGTAGAGAATATTATTTAGTGCTGGACAAACCGATGGATGTTGGATAATTTTATAGGTGTCAAGAAGCTGTGAATATGTCAGTTCATATGGGAGGTCTAACTAATTTAGACTTTTTAGTGCTATACAATGGTGGACTCTGAAAGGGACATTTGCTGCAAATTTAATAACTTTGTTATAGCATTCTTCAAGTTTTGATTTGTGTGATGCCTGAATGTTAGTAAGGAAAATTGTAGGGATGAGATGAGTCATGGCAAGTGTAATTTTAATTGTGCTGGTGAAAAAGTTTTTGGCTATATAAAGCATCCCTAGTTTTTAATGAGTTTTTCTAATGCAATTTTTTTTTATATGCAGATTGAATTTAAATTTATCATTCAATATCACCACTAGTAATGTGATATGAGAAGTGACTTCAGTGGTAGTATTATCAAGAGAGGACTTTTTTTTTCATGAGAGACGATATGCTGAAAAAAGTAGTAGTTATATTGTTTTTAGGTTTGCACATAAGATGTGAATCACAAAGCCATGTTTCAGTAGTTGTTAAAGATTCACTAATAATTTTGGGGGGATGTGCCATGTTGTCAGTTATATAAATGAGTGTGGAGTCATCTACTTGCTGTATTAAGGAGACCTGTTATTTGGATGTGTGTAGGATGTTGGTGAGAAAACAGGACAGGACTAAGGATAGAGCCATGTGGTACACCAGTGGTGACTGAGAGGTACAGAGAGAGGATGGAGTGCCATTTTACTGACTGATACCTATTGGATAGGTAGCTTTTTTACCATAGAAGAGTGGGCTGACAGAGACCTCCTGAGGACATTTGAAGTAGAAGTTTGCTATAATAAACCATGTTGAAGGCTTTAGACAAGTCTAGAAATAAGGAGGAAACTAGTTTAAAATGATGTCAAGCTTTATTAACAGCATCTGTATAGGTCAGAAGTGCAGTATAATTACTATGGTAAAGACGGAAGCCGTGTTGTATGGGAGATAGGAGTTCATCCTGTAGGAGATAGTTTAGCAACTGTTTTTAAATACATTTTTCAAGTATTTTGGAGAGGGGTTAAGATTGCTATAGGTCTAAATTTAGTAATGTCTGTTGAATTTCCTCTTTTGTGCAATAGAACAATGTGTGACTTTTTCCAGAGATCACAAAAAATGAGATTCCTGTGCTGAACTATTTATAAAGATTGAGACAGGACAGGCAATACTGCTGGCTGCTGTTTTAAGGTACATGCTTGGAAGGTCATCAACTGAAGTAGAGCAAAGGCAGAACTTGTTTATGAGTAGTTTTATATAGGATGTGGGCACATATTTGAAGGTAGATGTGGGGATACATGGCTGTTGGGCAGGGTTGGGATTAGATGTTGGGGAATCTTTGGTTAGAGATACTATACTATCTAAGAAATAAGAGTTGAACTGTATTGTAGTTTTGAATGGTGAGTTACTGGGAGAGGGGTAAGGGTTGAATTTTTGGCTGGGATGCAAAACTTCTTTAATGGCTGTCAAGAATTTTTTAGGTTTGTGTTTAGTATTATTCTGACAGTTATTATAGTATAGTTTTTGTCTTTGTTTATTTGCTTTTTAGTATGACTGTGAAGCATTCTGAAGTTTTCCATATATTCTGGTGTTTTATATTTTTGCCATTATTTCCATGCCTTTCGCTATCCTGCATTACCATTCTACTATTTTTGGATAGCCAAACTGCATTATTTGTTTTTAGACTCTTCCTTCTAGAAGGTGTAAGGCTATTTGGGATATTCAGAAAAAGTTGCACTGAATTTATTTTCAGGATCATATAAGGTTATGAGTTTTAGTAAGTTCCAGTTAATAGATGATGGGGTGGCAATACACATTTCTGGGTTAAACTTAGAATGGCTGTGTGTTGTTTTATAAACATGCTGTTCCCATCATTATGTGCTGGCCCATAAAGTGTCCCATCCACAAACTCTCCCAACCTTACTTCCCAACTGCCTCTCTCATTGCATCCTAAGTTCCATAGATGTACTCATGTTACTTACCTCCCCAATAGGTTAACCCCCACCCAAACTTAATAAAATCTTAAAAACTTCTTTGATACAATCCAGAAACATTCTAACAGGTGGAAACATTCATCCTAATCCTGGCCCATCCCCACTAACAGGTGGAGACATTCATCCTAATCCTGGCCCATCCCCACTAAATGTCATTCTACAAAAACAATTGCATAATGATGCTTCCTCCTCTTCTAGATTAGATAACTCCCTCAGAATAGCACATCTTAATATTCATAGTATCAACAACAAAATTAGCCAACTGCATGCTCTCCTTCAAGCCCATGCATTCGACATTCTTTGTCTTACAGAAACTTGGCTAAAACCTATTACTCATGACCAAGAAATAATCCCACCTGAATACAATATCCTTAGATGTGACCGCACTTCAAAAAAGGGCAGCAGCATAGCAATCTTGTTCAAATCTGAACTCCTTGTTTCTCCCTATGATGTAGCACTACCCTCAAATACCAGTGCTGTGACCCTTACTGTTAAACTCCAAATAAATAGCTCTAAATCAATCTATATAATCTGTTCATATATCCCTCCAGGAAATAATATTACCACCCTAGAAAACATACTTAGTAGCCTATCCACCCACCTTCCTCAAGAAACAATAGTACAAGGAGATTTTAATATAGACTGGACCTTATGCGATTCTTCCAACACTAAGACCCATATAAATCTATTTGGTTTCACTCAAATAATAAATACCCCACTAGAATCCATAAGCCTAGTACTAAAGAAACTACTCTTGACTGGATACTAATTAATAGTCACCCTGAAACTTACTTTGCAGGATCTCTCCCAGATGACATTAGTGACCATATTCTAACCTACATAGTTAAGCAAAAGAAATCTAGCCCCAAATACAACAATTTTATCGCGTATTGATCTAAAAAACACTTCCAATCTGAGAACTTTATCAATGAACTAAAAGCCTGAAATTGGTCATTACTAAAACTACTCAATTTGGATGAAGCTATCTCCTTCTTTAATTCTACACTCCTTCAAATTATAGCCATGCTCCCATTCGCTCCTCCAGAGTCAGGACCAAAATAGCTCCTTGGCTTACAAAACAAACCAAAGAAAAAATTTTCCTACGGAACAAAATTTGGGCAAAATGGAGAACCTCCAAAAGCCCAGCAGATCACCTCTATTTTAAACAGTTAAGAAATGTCGTCAAAAAAGATATAATCTTAGATAAAAAGAACTATTATTCCAATTTCAACATTCAAACTCTAAAAATCCTCAAAAGTTTTGGTCTGGCAGTAATAAACTTCTCAAACCAAGCCAGGCTAGAACTCCTTCTCCCAGCTTTATCCCCCATAACAACCCTCTGCAAATAGCAAATGCTTTTAACAACTACTTCACTGAAGCCATTCAAACCCTTACTAAAACACTATCACCCCCTACCCCCACTCCTACACAACATACCAACAATACTCTGGCCCCCCTTCATTTGCAACCAGTACCAACTACCTTTACCTGCAAACTCCTTCAAAAACTTAAACCCTGCACTGTCTCCCAGCAGAATACCTTCAAATCACTGCTAAAGCCATCGCATACCCTGTTTCTATCCTTATAAACAGAACTATCTCAGAAGGTTACATCCCTTCCTTATGGAAAATCTCCCATATAATCCCCTTACACATAGAAAGTAAATCCACTGATATCTCCAACTACCGTCCAATTGCTTTACTCTGCTCTTTAGCTAAAATCATGGAAAAATGTATCCACCATCAACTACTTCAGCACCTTCTCCACAATAACTTGCTTGCTAATTGCCAACACAGTTTTAGGCCCTTTCATAGCACTACATCTGCCCTGATAACTTTTACTGACTGTATTAACAAGAATCGAAACAACAACTCTCTCTCATCTGCTCTATTTATCGATCTATCAAAAGCCTTCGACATGGTTAATCATAACCTACTTATCAATGCACTAAAAGCCCAATATCTTGACCAACAAGCAATCCTTTGGTTTAAATCCTATTTTGAAAACAGAAAGCAAGCAGTACTCTGGGTCAATAAACTATCCCCACCCCTCCCAGTGGACACTGGAGTACCCCAAGGCTCTATCCTAGGACCTCTACTTTTCCATTTTCATTAATGATCTCCACACTGCTTTTCCTCAAATCTCCTGTATACAATATGCTGATGACTCTACGCTTATCTGTACTGCTAAGTCTTCCTCCTCCCTCCAGACCCTTACCCAAACTGTATTTAACAAAGTAGAAAAATGGTTTACCCAGCACTGCCTCCTCCTTAACCCAAAAAAAACAAAACTTTTACTTTGTACTCCCACCCAAAAATCCACACAGATCCACTTTACCATTACCTCTGGCAATGGTACTTGTATTTCCCCTGACTCTACTGCTCATCTCCTAGGCATAACTATTGACCATAACCTCAGCTTCGATGTCCATGTTAACGATACTATAAAAAACATCAATAAAAAACTAGGCTCCCTGTATAGAATAAAACCCTTCCTTACCCCACTAGCTAGGAAATCTATTGCCCAGACTCAGCTTACTTCTAACCTGTTCTATGCATCTGCCATTTATACCAATCTATCTAAGCTTAATATTTCCAAACTGGAAACTAGCTATAATAATATTACTAAATTTGCCACTGGCTCCCCTTATAGAACACAACACTGTCTCAACCTTCAACAACTCAGTTGGTTAGAACTACAAAACCAACTACAATACAATCAACTGCTGATTGCACAAAAAATTCTGCACCACCCCACCAACACCCCTATCCTCTCTAATCTGATCTCCCCATACAAAAATCTTACAACACTATGCTCAGCTAATAAATTACACATTGCCAACAATATATCTAATAACAAAGCAGGAGATTCACTCTTTTCCAGTGTTGTTGGTAGAATCTGGAATAAGCTTCCTAATACACTCACTTCTCTCTCATCTACACAACTCTTTAAGAAACACCTCAGACATTACCTAAAAAAACAATGACTTTGCCCCTGCTCAAAGCCTGATTGAAAAATACTCTTCACTTTTTCTCCTCCCCTCATCTCATGCTTTATAACAAATACCCCATCTTGAGAGTCATTGACTATCAACTACTAGCCCCTTCTTACCTGCATTATTGTCCTTCCTAGTCTCTATTTTTCTTTCTCTTACTTAGTGGTTTTTATTTTTTCTCTCAAATGAATGTTGATGCTTAATTACTTATTTAACTGTTGCCCGATTGTATTTGTAACCCCTCTATTGAAAAGACATGTTTATCTCCAAAATCTACTCTAATGTCTCTGTACAGTATTCACAAAATTTACTTTCTTTACATGTTATGCTGTATAATTTAAGCTAGTCATTTTTTTTCTAAGTTTTTAATGCCTTAATGTATTTGTGCGTGGAGCTTTTCTCCCCGGGCCTCTGCTGAAAATGGATATGCATCCAGCTAGACTAGCCCGCTCAACAAATATAAAATAAATATAAAATAAATAAATAAAATAAATAAAGATTAGGATGCATGCCTCTTCCTAGAAGAATGTTAGTATATTGGAGAATTATTGATAGTTGCTTTTGGAGATTATTTTTTCACTTAATTTTGTTTTGGTTTGAGTTAAAATAAAGTTAACCAGTTTGTATTTCGAGTAAAGGTGAGTGGCTTCATTAAATAGATTTGCATTCAGCAAAGACTAGCTGCATTAAATGTTTACATCAGATTGGTGGGTATATATCAGTGCATCAATCCAAGAGGGAGTAAAGTTCTGAGTAGTAAGTAGTGGGCTCAGATACAAGATTTGTCAAGAAGCTATACCACTTTAGATTGTCAATATGTGCAGAAAATAGTAAGCAATTGTTTTTGGATAAATCCCTGAATGGAGAGGAGTTATGGGCCACAAAGCAGGTTTTATGGATGAGATCACAGCAAGGTGGTCCAATTTGACTAGGGAGTGAGTAACAAGTTGTGTGGAGGAATTGGGGGAAATATCTTTGATGATTAACTAAAGAAGACTAGCACCTATGGTAGATGATGGAGAGAAGATTATCAAATGCATTGACATATACTAGAAATATCTGTGCATATTTGTTTTTGGTAGTTAATGTTTGCCAGCTTATGTGAGGATAGTTGAGGTAACACTTAAGAATGATATTTAGTTTAACTGATAACTTTTCTTACTTTCTAAGGTATTCTGCATACTCTGAAGCAGCCATATACGGGAAATAATAACTGGCTATAATGAGATAAATTTTATTGAGTACAAGTAACACTTCAACTGGTTCCAGATTTGCATTATGTGAAATCTGGTGAGAAACAATGGAGTTACCAATAAATACAGATACTCCCCCACAGATGCCAGAGGATCTGAATGCATGATAGGCATAGTACCTGAAATGCAGTGAAGACAATTACTACAACAGAGCCACATTTCTGTAATTGCAGAAATGTTAATAGCTTCAAGGTTAAGGAAGGACTCAAGTTAATTTGTTGTGAGTTTACTGACATTCAGCAGCACTACCTCAATATTATCCATATTGGACTTTACTATGTTAGTATTCCCATCAGGTGAACTATGACTGAAAAAGACACCGTGGGGAATGTGGGAAGTAAAATATTTATCCAGTATGGAAAAAAAAAAAAAAAACAAGTGGTGAAAGATACAAGCCATCCCTGGCAAAGCAGATATGCATGCTGATCATTTCATCCCATTCAGACACATACTAGAATGACACCAATTTATTATTTACATATGTAAGCCAGTTGTTGTATCTTTGAATTTAAGGACAATTCTTGGTGGCAGTAATATTCTGCTCAATGTCAGGGCCTTATCTTCTATGAAGACATTAGCAGACAGCTCAGTAGTGTCTCTTTGCATCTCTCTTGGGTAGAAACCTAAGATCATTCACCCCCACTAGAGCAACTACAAACTTATAATTGTATCCGGGAAAGTGTAGCAACCTAATGGGCCTAGTGACTTGCCTAAACCTTACTCCACAGAGGCAACTAACTGTCACCTGATCATTAGCCAAGCTGGTAAGCATTGTGTCTGTAAATCTTACAATGGAGTCACAAGTGACTAAGACTTTATTGGATATGTTAAAGGTTTATGGGACCTTAAGCGAGCAAGCTTGTAACACAGGTAACACCTAATAAAAGCAGGTGTTGGTACAGATGTGAGTGTGTTGCTAATATTTATGCTATATGACTGAGTAAAGCCATCAGGGTGTCCAGAAAGTCTGGCAGACTTAGTCAAGGATTTTTTTACTAATTCAGAAAATGTGAAAATAATGATTAGTAATTAGGTAATGCAGTATGGTCATGGTGCTGTTTACAGACAGTGGAATGATTAGCTTCCAGATTAAATTAATCTCTTGCAGGTAGAACCAGCATATATGTTAGAGGAAGTGGGCTGTCAGTAAACATGAGTCAGTTGTTCTATTTCTTCAGAAAATTGAGTGGGAGTAAGCTGGCTAAGGAAGAAGCTAAATAGGCTGGGACTGCAAAGTGACAGGAAGTGTTTTTTTGGAGAGAGACTATTAAAGCAGATGATAACATTAGCAGAATTTACAAAGAATAGAGACCTTACATTAGTGAGAAATGATGAAAGCTGAGGACATACAATACATAACTAGCTTAGTTAAAATAGCATGTGTGTTTTGGGCGTATTCAATTTTGAGTGAGATTTTGTCCAAGGAAAACTGTTTACACCTGCAGTTAGCTGTGGGTATTCAACATTCTAGACCTATAGAATAAAATGGAAAGGTAAGCAAATTAATCAGTTTAAGGTGAGTGCCTCCTCTGAAAGATACTTTTATGCTTATGAATAAGAACCAATGTAAGAAGAGAAGGAGATAGTTTTGTGGTGAAATTAACAATGGGATGGACAAGCCATGAACCTCTGCTCTTATGATGCAAAGTGAAAAAGTTCTTACTGCAATCCAGGTTATCCATGTTCAAGCAGTGGAGACAGGAGCTGAAGGGAGCAGGACAGGAAGATGGAAATGAGTGTCATTTGGTTTGCCAGTCCTGCGCAGAATGAGACAGCTAGTGAGACCTGTGGGTGGTAAAGCACAGAATCCAAGCCTGCCGGGTAGGCTGTAGCATATAGCTGCCTGTCATGACTTTGCCTGACTTATGCAGCTATATGCTACAGCCTGCCAGGTAGGCTGTAGCATATAGCTGCATAAGTCAGGCAAAGTCATGACAGGCAGCTTACAAATGTGTCCCTAAATACTAAAAGCTATAGCATCCCTTGGAAGCTGTTCACGGGGATTAAGAGCTTCTAAAGGCACAGGGTACCCTGATATCTCCTGGATGATGGCCCCTTGATCATCTCTTGGAAGGTTGATAGCAGGCAAGGAGTATAAAGAAATCAGGATGCAGATTATATTTGACCTTTGACAGTATGAGGCCAGTCTAATGCAGTTTTACAGATTATATACAATATTCTCTGAATAATTCAGGAGTGCATCCTGAATCATTTTAGAGCTAGAGAAATTTACATATAAACAGTAAAACTATCCCAAAACTGTCAATTGTTTTGGACTATACCTGCACAGAATGGTCCACTGTAATAGGGTTAAACAGTGCCTTTAGCCGAAGAGTTAGATGCCTGCTGCCTAATGAGCTCCTATAGGAAACACAAGAATAAGTGTCACTATAGGTAGAGGAAAGAATAAACAAGTGTGAAGGCATTGCTGTGGATGAGCTAAGCAAATCTTCTGAAAATATGCAAGATTGTTGCATTATACAAGGACAGCAAGGAAAAGTGAATTCCTCTCAGCTGTGCCTGGTTTCATACAATGTCCCTGATTTTGCCTCATTTTTTTGCTCTCATCTTTGATATTTCTTTTAATTTTTATTATAAATGTTGTTATTATAAATCACTGAGAATTGTAGACAATCAGTAATGCCATATGTTAGGAGTTGCATACCAAATGTTAAGAGTTTCATTTTTCTTGTTATTCAATGCATAATGATGCAAAATAAGTTGTTCAATTAACTTTTTAAGCGAATTAAAGTACTACTTAAAAATTGCCGATGGTTTTTGGTCCTTGTCCCCCTGTTATCTTTGACTTTTCCCAGAATTCTTCAGCAAAGAAGTTGAGGGGTGTGCATGATGAATCCACATGTATATCTGTGTAGCATGATGAATCTTTGTGGGGTTTTTAATGTCTTTCAGTCTGTCATCATCAACAGTCAACTTGTTTGATCTCCATATCCAAAATAACATTAAGAAAACTCACCAGAAAATTGGCAGCTTCTATAGGAACAAACACTCCCTGAACCCATCGACGAAAGCCACTCTTACCAAAACCTTTCTTCTCCCCTCTCCATTATATGATGCCACAATTCTCATTAACTTACAGTCCTGTGTCATATCCAGAATATAACATTTCTACAACAAAGTGGCTAAGTTTGCCACTAACTCAAAGACCTACAAACATTATCATAGAGCATTACATATGCTACAATGGCTTGACCTCCCTAATTACGTCCAACTCTTAACTTTACACATCATTTATAAACCATTAACATGCCCAGACATGAGTCACATAGTCAAACCTTATATCCCCCATTGAACCCTAAGGTCTGAAGACAAAAAAAACTCATTGTTATCACCAGTCTCTCAAAGCTTGTATTCTTAATCAGTTGCTAAAGTTTGGAATTCACTCTCCCTAGCCACAAGAACAATTATTAACCAGAAAGCCTTTAAATCCTCCCTTAAACACCATCTAAATAATACATGGCTATGCTTAGGCAATACTCCTGGCTAACTTGACGTCAGCTTTCCCCTCCTCTGGCTGATCTTCTTCAAGATAACATTTTCCTTACATTTCTATCCCTGACTAAAACTACTCCCAAAACCCTTACTCAAAACAATAGACCATTTCAGCTAATCTCACTTCTGCACTCTTCCCTTATTCTCCCCATAATGCTTTCTCACCTCTGTTATAATGTAGCGGCTGCTCTACATCATATCACTGTGCAAAACTACAAGGAAGAACTGAAGAATATCATGTATTACCCTATAAAAAATGTGATATACTGATCTCCTGTATTAATGAAGGAAATAATGCATTATATGTATAGCATAGATGTTTTCACGTGAAGTTAAAATGATTGGATGTATGTTTCTCCATATGAAATTAAACCAACTATTTACTGTATAAAGCTAAGATGTTGTAATATGTATGTACATAATGGTGTGTAAGTTGGAGCTTTTCTCCCCAGGCCGCCACTGAAAATGCATTCTTTTTGACCCAGACAGACTTTCACAGTAAACAAATGTCAGATAAATAAATAAATAAATAATGTTCTTGATGGACTGGTATAACATCTCTTGTGACCTGTCTATTATTTATTTTGGTTTATTTATATCTATTTACCAGGATAGAGCACTGATCATTAATGACAGATTGAAGACTCAGCCTGTATTGTTGTGACATACCTAGTTAATAAAATAGACCTGGTAAAATACACAAATTGTACTCTAAAGGGGGTATTCATACTGACTACACTGAATCACAATGGGTATCTGTGGGGGGGGGGGGTTCACACAGAATTGTACCTCAGGAAAGATTTAGGTACACAAGCTGCTTCATAGTGGTGAATGAGTTAGAGGATGATTGAGAAGGTCTTCTGCAGATGATGCCATAATAGATTCATAGGTTCATAGGTGTGTACTAGGCTAAAGGCCCTGCAGCCTTTACAATACTAGCCCATAGGACTACCTTGGCATCATGCCACATGACCTTAGTTCCCAGTGCTTCTGTTGAGTAGAGCCGCTGGAGTGATCCCCGGGGTGAATTTTCTATTTCCCATCCACTCATCAAGATTTCTCTTGAAGATGCACAGTGAGGTGCTCTGTTTGCCATGTATGGGAAGTCTATTCCAGAGCATGGGCAGTCTCTGGGTTATGAACCTGTCACTCCAGCATGTTCTGTTGATTGTGATAATGAGGATGAGGTCTCTGGAGCATGTGGTGTGGAGGGATTGGGATTTCTTTAGATGTAGCATTTCTAACAGAGCTGGGTCAGACATGGCTTCATATGTCAAGCAGGGATCACCTCTAAGTAGGTGGTATGAGAGAGAGAATAGTTGGAGTTTTTGAGTCTGTCCATATAGGACTTGTTTAAGGCCTAGAATCCTCTTTGTGAGGTACTTTTGCGGCCTCTCCATTGTTGCAGGAGTCTAGTGAGGTACATGCCAAATGGGGCATTGTACTCAATGATTGGCCTAATGAGGGAAGAGTAGAGGGAGACAATGACCTCTTTCTTCTTGGATGCAAAACCCTTAGTAATGAGATGTGCCAGATAGAAGGACTTTTTGACCACAGTGGCAATGTGGTGGTCAAAAGAGAGGTTGCTGTCAACCTGTGTTCCAGATCTCTTATAACGCCTTCTATGTTTATTGAACTACCATTGATGTGGTAATTCATGGGAACTGGGTTTTTACCAAAGGGGATGATGACTCATGTTTTGGCATTAAGTTTAAGGCCATGGTTATGCCACCAGTTGTTGGTCTCAATGAGGCCCCCATATGCCACCAGTTGTTGGTCTCAATGAGGCCTTTCTGTAAGACGTCAGCATCACTTGGGGAGTTAATAATGGCTTTCAACTTGCAATCGTCTGTCAACTTTAACAGCCAGAGTCCCTTCATGTTGGCCTGGACTTCTGAGAAGTAGATACCAAACAGGAGAGGACCCAGGACTGATCTCTGTGAGACTCCACTTATGACTGGTCGGCAGTCTGACTTGGAGTCAGATACTTTCACACTGTGGGTTCTATCTGTGAGCCAGTTTGCAATCCACCTAGTGATGTAGGGGTTGATGCCTAGCTTGGTGAGTTCTTCTATGATTCCTGAGTGGGGAATGGTATTAAAGGCCTTGGCCAGATCAAGGTACTCTGTATGAGCCACCATTCCTTCATCCACAGCTCTGGTGACTGACTCAGAGAAGTCAACCAAGTTGAGTAGGCATGATCTACCCTTCAAAACAAAAAACAGAAGAATGTGAGCTCTCCAACGGACACCACAGTTTATTCCAAAACAGTTAAGCACTTTCCTCTCCACTACAGAGACTTCCTCAGAATACAACATTAGCCTCACCCAACCATGACAAATACCCCCATCAATTGTTCAATTAAACAACAATTACATTTTTTTAAAGCAATACCATAAACATTCGACAAACCATAGATCACAAAAAACTCATTTAAAAGTCATAAAAAAACATTAAATACATGAGTATTGCACTCAACTCAATTCATTCATAAACTATTAATAAATTTAAAACTCAAAATTATTCTTAAAGTTGTTTTTAAGAAACATAACCTCCTAAAAATTAACCTGAAATTTGTTCAAGTTTTAAAACACTGGCAATGCTAATAGTCTCATTTATGCTTGGATATCAGGAGGCATTCATGAACAATTGCCATCTTAGTTCCATGACATCTAAATGTATGTCCAAGATACCCCCATTCTCATCTTTCTTTAATTGTTGCAGAACTAAAAATTTAAGACTATGTGTGGAGTTTTCACTTATATGTCTGAACAATGCACTGGTCACCCTAGCATGTATAATGTCCCCTAAATGTTCACCCATTCTAGTCTTTAATTTCCTACTGGCTTTTCCAGTATAGAAAATGGGACATTCCTGACATTTAGCCATGTAAATCACCCTTTTACTATTACAATTGTAATGACCCCTGATGTACAATTTTTGTCCATTTACTTTAACATAATCACCAGTTTACAATAAATGTTGACAAAAAGAACAGGTATTACATTTGAAATTCCACACCTTTCTGCTTGTTCTCTGTACAGGTTTTACCCCCTCTAGGGTATTCGTAATAGATTTATCTCACCTAAACACATGCTTGGGGTTCTTACCTAATTTGGAACCTATACTAGCATCAAACTGCAAAATTTCCCAATGGTCATTTAACACATCAATAATAAAATTAGCCACCCCATTATATGTTAAAACCAGAGATAAATGAAATGTATCCCTTGGTGTCATACTACTGGCATTCCTAACAAACCCATAACCCAAAATTGGTTTGTAAACCCCATGGTTCTGCTTGAAAATAACTTCTTTGGTTAACTCGTCCTAAAGCCAATCAGGATATCCCCTCTGCTTGAACATATGACTAATAAAGTCCAACTCAACTAAAAAATCAGCATCAGCACTAACCATCCTGGCTGCTCTTATCAATTGCCCTTTAATCACTCCCTTTTTTTGGTGTTCAGGATGGCAGCTCCCATAATCTAAATATGAATTGGAAAAGGTTGATTTCCTATGTATTTTGATCACAAATTTAATTTGGGCATAACTGATGGTTAAATCAACATCTAAGTATACTATACGTTTCTTATTGTAGTCAAAAGTGAACTTAAAAAACTCTACGGTTCCATTAATGTATAGAAAAAATTCCTTAAGGCTGTCCTCTGTACCTTTCCAAATCAGAAACAAATCGTCCAGGAACCTAATGTAGTGGACTATTTGACCCCTATACTGACTGTTAAACAAATACTCTTGTTCCCAATAGGACATAATAAGATTGGCAAAAATGGGGGCACAAGTGGCCCCCATTGCTACTCCTTTAACTTGTTTATAATAAATCCCTTCAAACCAAATGTAGTTATTTTTTAATACTAACTTCATTAGCACAGTTATTTTATTAATCTCATCTTGGTCAAACATTTTGGTTTTATAAAGCTGTTGTTCCAACCACCTTATTCCTATATCTTGGGGAATAACCGAAAAAAAATCACCACATCAATAGTAGCCATAATTACATCATTTGTTAAACCAATTCCATTTAACTTGTTGATAAACTGCCAGGAATCATTGCTTATGTATTCAAAAAAGGACAAAGCTTTTTGCATCAACTCATCCAAATATTTAGAAATTAAGTAAGTTTTACTTCTTTTACTATCCACAGTCAGCCAGAATTTTAAATTATTCAGCCCCTTATGTATTTTGGGTATGCCAAATATGTTTGGCACCCTAGGAAACTCATTTTTTAAGTAATGGTATTCATCTATATCAGTTTGGCCCTGATAAACCATGTCATCAAGTGCCAAATCAATTTTTCTGTATGCCAACCTAATTTCATTAAGGGAACTTTCTTCATATGAATCATCCATCAAAATGTTACTTATACCATCTAAATAGTCACCTCTCTCCATTACCACCACCCCACTTCCTTTGTCAGGCTTCATAAATCTAGTAGTGGAATCTTTAACTAATTCCAACATAAGTTGTTTTTCTTCCTTAGTCAAATTGGAATAATCAGCCTTTCTATTTTACCCATACCTTTTTCTTATTTCTTTTTCGCAACTCTTCTCAAAAAGTTCCACAATTTTACTCATAGGTGGATTAAAAGTACTAGGTTTCTTACATTTACTTTTGTACTGACCCCCCATATTGATGTCATGACCAAATCAAATCTTCAGGTTTAATTTTCTTGTATATTTCTTTAAATCTATAAGAGACTCCACCAAATTCCCATTTCTACATGGAACAAATGTGAAACCTGTTAAATAAAATCAAGAATTCAATACACAGGAGGTTCAGATTCAAAGGTTTACTAGTGTACACCAGGAGGCAAAAAACGTACAACTACAGAATTTTGTCTGACATCAAACAGGAAGCACACAATTTTATATAGGTTTAACATTTAAGATATGCCCACCTTACTGACGTGATATGTCACAGGGCATCTACATCACTTTAGCTTACAGTCTTCTATTCATAAAGCTGTTGATGCTGTATATTTAAAAAAAACTTTTCCACTAGATACAATACGGCCTTGCTATCCAGCTGGTCAGACATAATGTCTTTCTGTAAAGTTACTTCTTCAAGGTTTCATATCAGTTCGAATACAATAGCAGATTCAGTCTTTTAATAATCTTCTTTGTTCTCTGTTACACTTTCCTACCAGCTGTGTGCTTATCTCAATGACACATATACAAGGCCAAATCATTCCAACAGGAAAGAGCAGAAGATTTCATTATTTCACACATTTAATTTCCTGACCCAGCAGATAATTACTTGTGAAAAGCATAAACATTAAAACTTGCTAAGCTAGCATTCTGCCAGGGTCGAAGGTCAGCTTTGCTTCAAGCCACACTGCAGTTTCAAAACTACTTACATTTGCACATGAATTAATCCTTACTGTTATATGATTAATAGAATAAAATGCATTATATACTACTTTGCTTTTAAACTAGCATTTCTCATATATTCAAATACACATTTTTCTAACATTTTCTCTTCATTAATACTTTTTATTCTATTTTGAAGTATGCATAGTGTCATTTCATCTCCCAACTTCTTCCACTTAGGATTTTCAGCTAGGTGAGTTATTCAATCTACACTTCAGAAAAAATGTCATCTGAGATCAATCTTTCAATCTCAATATCTTGATACAAAGTTTCAGTAACAGATACATCAATAAAATCTTTGATTAATCTTTTCATGCAGGGAATTCCACAGCAAACACATGCTCCTATTAGGAGTATACCCACACAAATGGCAATCAGAATATTCATTAGGATGGAACCCCATCCCCCAAATAGATTCTGGAAAAAGTCCGTCAGTGGGTTTGGGCCTGGTTCAGTCATGGCTGATACTTGCTGAATTACCTCTAGGTGATTATTAATTTCATGCCTATTATCTGGTATGTACGTACAGCATTCTTCTTTGATAAGCGCGCAAGTACCACCTCTCGCCGCTAGGGTGAAGTCAAGAGCCATTCGATTTTGTAGCACAACAGTTCTCATTGCATTTCAGTTCATCAGTCACCAGTTCTAGGGCAGAAAAAGTTGCATTACTCATTACTTCGAGAAGTTTCGACAACTTTCTCAGCTCCCAGATCGATTTGACTGCTCCATAGGCTGGAAATATTCCTGCCCAGGATATAACACTGTCACTCAAGTCCATATGAGTCAATTTGCTTTTGTCTTTTACTGAATTGTGGTCTTTCCAGCCTGCTTCGATCTTTCCAACTGGATTCACAGGTTTTTCAACTGGACCTTCAGGTTTTCGGGCTGCTTCTCTCACGTTTCGTATCTTACCCAAAGGTAATTCTGCAGTATGTCTTATTGCCGGAACCAAGTAACCCAAAAAACAGCTGCCGGACCAATTCTCAGGTAACCATTTATACGCTTTTTCCCACAAATAAAATAACAGTTTTCTACTTTAGTACTAATACGCATCAGCCCTGCATGAAACATTTTCTGATCTATAACTGACAATTGTTTAAACAAAACTGGATTCTTGCAAATGTCATTCATGGTTGTCTTCAATGAGTTCAAATATGAGTCATAATTAGTATTGCAAAAAGTATTGTCATTACTATTCTTAATGTAACATCGGTAAGATATGGTTATATTACAATTGCTCCAGCCCACCTGGAGGGTATCATTTTTATAAAAACATACAATTCCTTTTTGTGTGACAGGTAAAAATAAAGCTATTTTGTCCTGTGATCTCACAGTTCCTGTATAGAAAAGTAAATTCTCCCAAGTCTCATTTATCCCCAAAGGGACAGCGGACATTATCAGTCCTCCATATGCTGTTGGTATAGCTGTACAAACCCAGCAATTTGAAATGTTCATAGTCTCTGCATATACACATTTCATGACTAGGTATGTGTTAAAATTTGGATGCCAGTCTATAGACGTTTCATCAAGCCTTCCCACTTTCACTTGTGTGGTTGTGTGTAGGATAAACCACAACAAGAGGAAAATTGTCACAATTACAGTCAATAAATGTACACTCAACAAAATGATTATGCAACATCTCTGGGGTTGATCTAAATTTCTATTTGCTTTGTTTTTGGTCATCTCGGTCTGGTTGTGTATCAGTCACAAAGTTTTTATCAAGCTGAAAGTTCTTTACCGGTTTGCAGTGTGTCAAATGACCCCAAGACGTCCTCTCGGCCACTCTGACTGCAGTAGGCATTGCCAACAGAACCTGGTACGGTCCTTCCCACTTTGGACTTGCCCAATTCTTCCTTTTCATCACTTTCAGCCAAACATATGTCCCAGGGGCCAAGACTGCTTCCACCAGTCTGGTCTGTTCCTTATCTGAAAAAAGAGTTAAACTGCAAAACAGATTTATTTGTTAACAGTTTCCTCATATAACTAGCTAATTAACTGACAGCCTCTTGCTCTGAAGGCATGAGAGCTTTCCACAGAGGCACATAATATGCTCTCCCAAAAAACATTTCAAAGGGAGTCAAACCCTTTACATTTGGAACCGTTCTCATACTCAGCAGTGCCAAAGGCAGACCGTATATCCAATTCTTCTGAGTCTCCTCTACTAGCTTCCTAAGCTTATTTTTGAGGGTACCATTGT
The DNA here is from genome assembly GCF_019279795.1 of Protopterus annectens. Taxonomy (NCBI): domain Eukaryota; kingdom Metazoa; phylum Chordata; order Ceratodontiformes; family Protopteridae; genus Protopterus; species Protopterus annectens. The sequence continues at coordinate 1,385,553,867 of NC_056737.1, forward strand.
ACCTTTCCACCAGTCCTGCTGACTGTGGGTGGTAGGCACAATGGTTCTTTAAGGAGATACCAAAAAATCTCCCAAGTTGGTGGATTGTCTGGTTTTTGAAATGTGTGCTGTTGTCACTATAAATCCTTTCCGGAATGCCAAATCTAGGGATTACTTCTTTTATCAGGGCTTTCGTCACTGTTGCTGCATCCGGGTTTTTGGTTGGAAAAGCTTCTACCCATTTGGAAAACATGTCTACAATAACTAAACAAAACTTTTTCCCTTCACATTTATTCAATTCTATGAAATTCATACAAATAGTATGGAACGGATACGGTGGTATAGGAAAACTTCCTTGCTTGGTTTTAAATGCCCATTGTGCATTTTGCTTGTTACAAGTATGACAAGCTGCACAAAATTTTTTTGTGTAGTTTGTGTATCCATATGTTTGGAATATTTGATTTACTAACTGTACCATCCCCCCTGTTGAGACATGGCACTGCCCATGGCTCAACAAAGCTGCATATCTAAATAAATTAGACGGCAATATCGGTTTTCTTTCTTTGGAAATGTACAGTCCATTCTCAAGAATTGCACCTCATTTTACCCATTTTTGTTTTTCTGCTTTTGTGGTAAGCATCTGCATTGTTTTTAACATGTCTAAATCTAAAATCTCAGAGGGCTGTAATTCTTCATTTAAAAGTAAAGTTTCTGAGTCTGAGGCTGCTTGCTTTGCAGCTGCATCAGCTCGTGCATTGCCTTTCAAAATGTTATCCTGTTGTTTTGTATGAGCTACACATTTACAAATAGCTACTTTGGTAGGTAACTGAATAGATTCTAATAACTCCAAAATAAATTGTGCATGATTAATAGGTTTTCCACTAGATGTTATCATTCCTCTGTTTTTCCATTGTTATGCAAATACATGTACTGTAGAAAAAGCATACTGACTATCAGTATATATGTTTACACACTTGTTTTTTGCTAAAGTACATGCCCTCGTCAAAGCTATCAATTCTGTTGCTTGTGCAGATAAGTTATGTGGTAAGGATTGGGCTTCTAGAATTTCAGTGTCTGTAACTACTGCATACCCCACCAGATTCTTCCCTGTAGGACCCCTTCTGCATGAGTCGTCCACGTAATATGTCACCTCGGCATTATCCAAGGGCATATCTGTGAGATCTTGTCTAGGTAAAGCTAACTGTTGAATTTCCTACAGGCAGCTGTGTGGTGTGCCATCCACAGGAGTTGGGAGTAATGTTGATGGATTTAATGTCGTACATCGTTCAATTGTCATATGAAGTTGGCTCAGCAGTATAGTCATACATGAAAGATGTCTAGCAGGAGAAAGGTATGCCACTTTTTCTTGCAGTAAAATTATTGCAACTGCATGAGGCACTCTCAATGTGAGAGGGTGGAATAACACCACTGAGGCTGAAGCCTGTACTGCCATTGTGGCTGCAACTACTGCTTGTACACAGTGAGGCAAAGATCGTGCCACTGGGTCTAACTGTGATGAATAGTAGGCTATGGGGCGTTGCTTGTCCCCATGTTGTTGCGTCAATACTGACATCATATATCCTTGTTTGCAATCTACGGTCTGAAAAAAACATTTGTGATCATTTGGAAGTCCTAAAACTAATGAAGAAGCTATCAACTGCTTCAACCTGCAGAAAGCCATTTCTGCTTCAGGTGTCCATTGTAAGATATCTTGTGCTGCCATTGGTGTCTTATATATTAAGTCAATCAGTGGAGCAGATTCCAAAGCATAATTTGGTATCCAGCTCCGGCAGAAATTAGTTGTACCTAAGAAAGACATAATTTCTTTCTTGGTTGTTGGTATGGGTGCTTGCAAGATTGCTGTTTTTCTTTCCTCATCTAATATTCTACCTTCATTGGATATTACATATCCTAGGTATCTAACTTGTTTTCTCCAAAGTTGTAACTTACTTTTGTTTACTTTGTGTCCTTGTGTTGCTAAAAATTTCAATAATGCTACAGTATCCTCCCTGCACTGTTGCTGGGTGGGGGCTGCTAGCAAGATGTCATCTACGTAAAGTAGAATTTGAGTACCTCCCAGTGGGGTAAACCCTGCCAGGTTGCTAGCCATTTCTTGTGCAAATATTGTTGGGCTCTCACAATATCCCTGTGGTAGTCGAGTATACATATACCTTTTACCCTGAAATGTAAATGCAAACCAATATTGACTATCAGGATGTATAGGAATTGAAAAGAAAGCATTGCTAATATCTACCACAGAGAAATACTTCTGTTGCAGTTCTAAATCTTTTAACAAAGTATGTGGGTCTGGCACCGTAGGTGCTCTAGGTATTACTGCATTATTTACAGCTTGTAAATCTTGTACCATCCGCCATTCCCTGTTTGCTTTTTTAACAGGAAATAGGGGTGCATTACATGGTGAATCAGGAGATTCTACCAGTACTCCTTTTTTGAGTAATGCTGCTATTATAGGCTTAATTTCTATTTCTGCATCCTTTCTCAAAGGGTATTGTCTTTTCTGTGGTCTAAAAACTGACTTTGGGGTAATTGTAACTGGTCCTGCTGTTCGAATAAGTCCTACATCTGACTTGCCTGTTGACCAAAGAGTTGTTGAAATTTCACATAAGGCCTTTTCTTCTTCTTCTAATAAGAATGCTAATCAGCTGTCCTCGCTAGATTGCAAGTGTACAGCTGGATGTGTCTGTGTCAACCAATTCAGTTTCTGTTTCTGTATCCCTTGTTCTGCCAGTTCTAAATCAGTCTGTTTCTCCTATCTTGTCACTTTTTCTCCTAAGTCTGCCCATTTGACACTTTTGTTCTTTGTCAAGCTGACATTTGGTAACTGATTTGATCTAAACAATGCAAGGAATTCTTGAGGTAACGAACAGCTAACTACACTGTTCCCCCTCAGTATCCCAGTACAAAGTATGCAAAACCAATCTAGTTGCACGATTTCTAAACAATTCTTGTTCATACTCTCTTTCAGGTCCTGGTGTAGTACAGTAGTATAGAGTACAGTGTAACAAGTGCTGTCGATCAGTGTCAAGGGAGGGGGGCTTTACTGATGGCTATGTTCATCAGTTCCTCGGTTACTGCCCCTGGACCAGTCATGACTAGGTCCTGGCTGTACCAGTAAAAAGTTTCACCCTCCGATCGCACTTCAAAGGTATCCATTTGTCTCTGTGCCTCCATACCTTGTACAGTTGGAACTACTGCTATGCCAAATATCTGCATAAGGTCCCTGCCCAATAGGTTTACTGGACACTTTGCAGAAACAACAATTTTACTTCTCTGGGTCATACTTGAAACAGGGTCAGTTATTGCTATATCATGGGAAAGTGGTTCCCTGTATAGCTGTCCATTTGTGGCTTTTACTAGTATATAATCAGGTGATTTGGAATGTTCTGGTAACTTGGAGGGGTGTATCAAAGTCCGTGATGCTCCTGAGTCACACAGGAATTTGACTTCCCTTCCCTCCACCAGAAGTGTAACTTCCGGTTTCGTATCTGCTAAGTAGAGCTCTAAGCTCAATAATGCTAAGTCCAAAATTTCACTTTCTTCATCCTCCATATCTACTTGCACTTCCTCAACTCCTTCTATCACATTTACGTCTGTTTTCTGTTTATTAACTTTTCTTGATGATTTCTGACTTTCACATGATGTATCTTCACTATCATATAGTCAGTCCTCATCTCCCTTATCTTCTGAAATTACCTTTTTGTTTTGCCTACAATCCCTTGCTAGATGTCCCTTTTTCCCGCACTTGAAGCATTCACCTCTCTTTTTTCTCTCTTCAAAATCTTCTGATCATTTGTCAGACTGTTTGTTTCCCTGGGTATTTTTCTTGCCCTTTTTACCTGACTGTAATACAAATACTTCAGCTCTGTCTTCAGCAGTGAAGACTTGCGCCTTCTTTTTCTTTTTACTATTAAAATGTCTTTCAGCATGTCTAGCGTATTCGAGTAAGGCTTGTAGCCTCCCTGTTCGATGGTCTATCATATGCTTCATAATGAAGCTACTAATAGGTGCAATGCAACCTTTCAAAAATGCATTTTTTAATTGTTGTTCATACGGGGAATCATTCGTTTTGTTCTCAGGAACTGACATACCGCTATGATTATTAAAACATTCTAATAATCTAGCATAGTACCCATCTATTGTCTCATTTTCCTGTTGTATGCATTGATTAATGCAAGTCCAGTCTGCTCTAGGTTTCCATTTCTCAGAGATTCAGTCTGTTAGACCTTTCACTCTGTTGTCTAACTCTGCGTCACTATGTGGGAGTGGTCTAAGCTCTGCATTACGAGGATTCCAGGTGCCACAAATCATGTGCCAATCTGGACCTATAATTTGTCTTACTACTTTTTCTACTTCTTCCCCATTCAAGTGGTAACTCAATCTCATGCCTTGTAAATCTAAAAATTTTGTAAAATTAACTTTTGGATGGGGAATTCCCTCAGTAGCCTTCTGGATATCCTCCGGTGTCCATGGTCTATATACTAAGAGTGTTGGGTCCTGCCCTTCCTGTCCTGCCTGAGGATTTGGAACTTCTATAAGTGGGCATATTTCTTCCTCACTCTCATCCTGTAGATTTCTCTCTATTTGGTATGATTCTGTGTCCCTATGTGTTTTACGTGTTCGGGACCTAGTCTCAATAGGATCTCTAACAAATGGTTGTGGTCTTGCTGAAACTTCTGGATAACATGGAGGCAGACCAGCCTGCCCACTCGCTTCATATCCTGAAAAGGGTAAGGGAGGGGGCAAGGGAGGAGGAGGAGGAGCTGTTGCTATTACCAAGTTATTATCCTCTTTGTCTAGAAATAATGTTTTTGAATTTTTCAGCTTCTGCTTTCTACGATTTGCTTCCTCAGTCCACCCGTGTGCCTGAGGAATGCCTAATCAGCATGCTTTATGTTAATGTCCATTTTAGAATAATTATAAATTTTGAAATCCCTTTACTGTTGGTCACTTTCTCACGGTCTTCCATACTAGAATAACCTTGCTTGTCCAAACATTCTACCAATAAGTCTAACATTCCTTCACTTTCATTTTCATTGTTACTATTTCATTGTTAACTTCATCATTAACTACACCCCACCCAGGTCCATTTAGATACTGTTCAATAACATTTGAATTAACTTCATTCTTATTTCCTGGCACAACTTCCTGGGCATTTTCAAAATAAATGGACAGGTTCATAAGGGTATTATTGATCTCATAACTAACACTGTTATTTGTATTACAATTATTAGCATGTCCACAGCCCGCAACCTCTCAGTCCAAATGCATTTCTATTAGACTACCAATACTATAAGAAACATTTTCATGTTCATTGCCATCCCTATTACCGATCATTGTGCTGTTGTTCATCCCTTCCGAATCCACGTCACTAACTCCCTCCAAAAAAAATCTGTTCTTCCCGCAGTGTCCAAATACATTTCACAATGCTTAAATTCACTGGACACACTATTAAAATTGCCATTGAATAAATCACATTGCAAATCACAATACCCCCTTCTTGCATTGTCCAATTTAAAGTTTTCCGCATTTGTTTCGACGTTAATTACATCAAAATTTTCAAACACACTGCTGTATGTATAATCCCCCCCAATTGTTCGGCAATCTACCACTCTATTAGACATATCATTAACCATGACCATATTATTTTTGGACTTACTACATACAGCGTTCAAACCGGGTTCATTCATACCATTTTCAAAAGTACCTTTAGAATGTCCAGCCTTCTCCGTTTATGCACCCAATTTGTCCTTTGTTACTTGCTTTATGATGTCCCTGGTTTGAACGCTCTGCTCAACAATTCCACCATCACAGTTCCGAAGATCCAAAAAATAATTTGCAATTGGTGACACCGGATATTTACCATGGTTTGGAAGTTTTTTGTTCTTGTACCCTTCGGTCTCACCCCCTGTGCCGATTGTTGTTGCTGACCTCTCACAGGGTACGAGAAGGAGGAGGAAGCAGCGTTTGAAACATTTCCCTTGTCCCCCAGGTGATCTGAATGCCTCACTTCATCTTCGGTGTTGGCCGTTGAACCCGCACGCTGCAATCTCCCTCCCTGATGGTTGTAGTCATCCTTCGTCACTTCCCCTCCATTGTTGTCATTCAAACTCCGCCCCTGCTGGTCAAATCCCCCCAAAAAGGGATATACACAATCTTGTTGTTATTCTTTAATATCTCTTTTTAACTTATTTTCTTTCCGAACATAAATAGTATTGCAGATGGAATTAATTTGAATATGAATGTTTTGATACACAGCAAGGTTTTTGCTATTACCATACTCACTGTCAGCTTTAATGGACTGGTCTAACTCATCCAATTATTTTCTAATTTTGTCCATTCTAATTCTGTTGTATTTAATCATTAATTCCATAAGATCCAGTCCCGCCTTATCAAATAATAAATGCACATCATTTAAAAAGTCTTTATTAGACTTTACCCCATTCAGATATCTCCACATTCTTAATCCAAGGGGTACCTGTTTTATTTCAATGTGTTTGCTTAAATACGCATTCTCAAGCTGCAGTTTTTTAAACACTAATAAATCTTTTTTCAAATTGGTTTAACTTATCACTTCCCCATTGTGACCACAGGACTGAGCCAGGACCGTGTGCACCTTCAATGGAATAGCACACTTTCATGAGGAGCTTGATGCTTTAGGCTGAACTCATATTGCTATAAGGCGTCCATTTGGACCACTGGCAGAGTGATACCATAACAAGAGGGAAACAATTCTATCAACTGCCAGGTAGTGTTTGATGCATGGGGGTGCATCACCAGTGAGCTGGATCAACATCCTCGCTATTACCCATGATTCTCAAATTTAGACACAAGATTGCTGTGCTCTCTCTTCCTGCAAGGTGGGATTTCTCATGATCACCTAGTTATTAAGTACAAACTAGTCTAATGTCATTAAACAAAGTTATTTCTGTATCTGTATGGTGACACAGGTAGTACTGAGTAATCCCCCATTTTGTTTTGTGTCCCTTTCCTGTTTTGTTTCCCAGGTGGAACACTCAAACTTTGGTTAATGACACCAGTCCATAACTGTCAGAGAGTGGTTGAGTTGAGCTTTAACATTGCCTTATCACAAATATTGATAAATACTTCATGAATGTTTGGCCTGTTTAAAGATCGTAAGATCTTTTCTGTTGCCAGGATGAGTGGCGGTGGGTGATGGACTTCAGTATGAGCCTTTTGCTGCATGCAGAATGTTTACAGCCTGTTGCATTCTGTATCACATATTCCTGTACAGATATGATGCATAAAAGCCACAGTGAACGATCAAGGCAGTGCAGCTCCTTCTATCATTTATTCCACCAGTGATAATAAAGATGGTTGTCTGCTGATGGTAGCATGATAACACCTCCAGCAGGCTCATGCATGGTACCTAGCTATGAAGGCAGGAAGGCAGCATTTAGTCCACAACTACGGACCATGACATTCACTATGTATCACCAAGAAGTTATGCAGACAATACTTGATGTGCATGCAATACTGCATGTAGGCTAGGCTGAGTGGTACATGGTCAATTTACACTATATATTAGACATTTCTACAAATATCATAGACAAATGTACTTGTCATATGCACAATGTTTCATGGTCAGTGGCACAAGTGTAAGTTTAGGTGGCATATTTTGCATGAACTGCAAGGAAACAGGTTTTAAGAAAAATGTTTAAGGTACACTCTGATAAATTCACTGCAGTGTTACAGAAGCTGTATTTACTTTTTAAAAGCAATGTATTTTGTGTTCCAGTATGAAATGTGCCCTTGCTGCTGCTATGCTTCTTTTTGATTATATATATATATATATATATATATATATATATATATATATATATATATATATATATATATATTTATGTATAAATGTTTTTTTTTTTCTTGAAGTCATCTCTTTCCGGCACTAAGAATAAGTGCAGAATTTATCCCGTGATGCACATCATGGTGAGCACATGCATCATGTTTGCAAACTGACTTACTTGTAAGCTCTGCATTACTGATGCTCAGAAATGGTATTGTTCCACCATAGTCCACTCAGATGGAATCATATACATTACCCCCAAGTATAGTGTTGGTGATGGTCACACAGATAATGAGTAAATGCCAACATATGCACTTCATGTGGAGTTGTTCTGATGACAGGATCTATTGTATGCAGGGGACACTGTCGATATTGACCTAACAGTATTGTGGAACCTTGACCTAGAGTGAGAGGTTCTACCATGTGCAGTGGAAGTCTATCAAGGCCTAAATGCCTTCTTCTTCTCTGGAGATTCCATATGAATGCAAGCAACACTGTCTTGGGACACACAGGGTGTCCAGTCTACTCATCTACTATACATTGCGGACACTACCTCATCAATATCCAGCTATGTCACCAATGCATCTGCATTTGGTAAGTCCTTACTACTAAGCATATGGAGACTGACATGGATGTCATGTCTGTAACCATAGTCCACATGAGGATCATCATGGTATTGTTTCGGGCTTTCATCATTTCCATATACTGGTGCATTTTGTCACAAAAACCCTCAGGCATTTTAAGCATCTCTACATGGCTTTCAGTGGGAGTTGCCAGGGCTTGAACTATGTAATGAAATGTCTGTGGCCTTTCTAACTGTGAATATCTTTACCTGGCACCCCCTGTACAGGAATAACAGTGGGTACTTCTACCTGAAAAGGGTTGTATTTTCACCAAGCAATTCAAGCTGTGAACAAGAAACAGGGGCTGAGTTTCATTTTGTTCCTTCACCTTGTTGCAATGCCATTTCTTTATTATGCCAAGAGTGTGAGCCAGTTTCACTGCCTATGGGGTTATTCATCTGCTGTGGGGTAGATGGCCCTGCCAATACACTTTGCAACTGTGTGCCATGGTTCTGGGACTGTGTCATGAGAATGAGATTAATGGCATCATCATCTCCAAACATTCTGCTGTCATCATCAGCCTTTTATGATGCATCAGTGCATGCAGTTGTTTCTGTTGTTAACCCTGAGAAGAAATAGGCTATTATTTGTTTAATTTTACCTGTCAGGCATACAACATTTATATTAACCAGTTTGGTTTCGTCAAGGGCAGATCATGCCTACTCAATCTGGTGGACGTTTTTGAGGAGAAGGTAATCAAAGCAATGGATGAGGGCAAAATGGTTCACACTGCCTACCTTGACCTGGCCAAGCCATTTGACACAATACCCCACTCTGCCATTGTTGACAAACTCAAGAAGTTAGATACAAACTAATATGTCACCCAGTGGATAGCCAACTGGCTCACAGACAGGACCCAGGAAGTTAGAAATGGTGAGTCTAACTCTACAAAGAGACCAGTCACAAGTGGAGTCTCTCAGTGATCAGTCCTTGGACCACTCCTTTTTTGGCATTTACTTCTCAGAAGTCAAGGCCAACATCATTGGTCTCTGGCTGACTAAATCTGCAGATGAATGCAAATTAGGAGTAGTCATTGAATCCCACACTGACACAAATGTTCTCCAGGAGGAGCTGACACAGACAAACAACTGGTGTCAGAGCCATGCACTATAACTAAATGCCAAGAAATGCATAATAGAATCCTTCGGGAAGTCATCCAGCCCTGGTAACTATCATATTGACAACACACCCCTTAGAGATGACCCAGTAGTTGGGGCCTTAGGAATACACATAGATAGTAATCTAGCCTTTGACCATCACATGTCTACAGTAGTGAGGAAATCATTGTATGTTACATAACATAAACAATGGTATGGCAGCTAAGTCCAAGGAATTCATCTTTCCACTGTATTCAGCATTCATCAGACCTATCATTGATACAATACCCCCTTTGGAATGCACCTAACCAGGCATATCCAACAAATGGAACATCCACAGGGTTCCTCACTACAGGAATACAGGGCTTAAGTAAAATGCCCTATGCAGACCACCACAAGGCTCTATCCCTGTATTCTGTCTCCTACAGGCTTTTGAGGGGAGATCTATGCCTGATATACACAGCATTGTCAAACCCTATTCTGATGGCCCTCCTGCATATTCACAAAACAAACAACACCATAATTATACCCATTCTAAAGACTTAAACCTTACCTTTGATATAAATAGGACCTACTGGAGAGACAGGTATGTATCCCAGAGATTACCCTGTCTCTGGAACAGGCTCCCCATCCATGTAAAGCAGAGTTTCTCCCTAACCCAATTCAAATGCAACCTGGACAATTATATGGGGAACAGGAAATTCATCCCTGGTTTGTCATCTATGTCTCTAATGGACTCAGGCAACCTGTAAATGATTCACCTTCCAGGCCCTATCTGTTGTAAATGTTTCAGCTCCCAAGCCCCTGCTAACACTTATCAAGGATATTAGAACTTGTCAGAGATTTGGCATGCATGTCAAGGCTTAAAAAGGCCCTTGTGGTCGTTAGCCTAGTAAAGACCTATGATCCTATGAACCTATGTCATTACTTACCATGCAGTGTCTGTAGAGCTGGTGCTACAGCTGATATTGATGGAATATGATGAATTATATGTACACAAACATCATGAGAAGTGCACCTAGTGTGAAATTGGGAAAGTCAGCCAAACCCTAACCTTATGTCTATTTGTGGATGGTAGAGGTGTTTGAAAATACTTGTGTCAGTTCCATCTCAAATGATTCCTGCACCATCTACATCAATGTCATCATACCTTTTAAGAGAGATACGCACTTCATCTGGTGTTAAAGGCTGGGCAGTGGGAGTCCCATCAACAATTGCACACACTTAATTGGAGAATATAGATAGATAGATAGACAGACAGACAGATAAATATGAGTGTACTCTAAATGGCCTAAAATCAAAATATCACCTTAAAAAAATGGGCACCTGTACCAAAAGCAATGCTGTCCCATACATAGCTCCCCATTTCACACACGTGTCCACTGGACACACATAATATGGTCCAATTAGCTTAACAGTGCAATTATGTTGTCCTCATCCCTCTATCTGGGGGTTAGAGTCCAAAGTCATCTACAATTCTGTCAAAATGCATAATTGTTGCTGTACAAGAAATGGATAGCTATGGTTCTTTCCTATACTCTTTCTACACATACCTACCTGCCTTTCAGTATGTTTTCCCCCTTCTTGCACCCATTTCACCATTTTCCTATTTCCCCATTTTTCTTTTCTTTATATATTTTTACTGCGATGTTGCATGAAGTGACGAGTTGTGCAGCTTTGCTAACCTCAGCTAAATGGAGCTATATTGATATATGTGTTTTAAAAATTAAACATGTATAAAATAAACACCTGCACCCTACTTTGAACACACAATCATCTCATCTGTAAGGTGCTGCATTAATCTGCCATGCTACACAGCTGTCGACTAGAACAGGTGGTTTAAACAAAGCATAGTAACTACAGGTTACGGTCATTAAGCGTGTTTCAGTGGAGGCTTGCATCGTGCCACATCATGCAAACTTGCTTAAATGGAAACATTGGGATTGCACCATGGAGTCTGGTGCAAGAGTACACTACCAGAAAGTCAAACACACAAGAATGGATGTAAGTGAGGTCTCTAATAGCAGGTAAACATCCCCTTTTATCAACAATGTTTACAAGTACATAAGGCATTTCTGCCAAAATACATGCACAACAGGGACTTTGGTACAGAAATACATCCATGTAAAGCCATGCACATAATGATAGCTGTAAAAATAGTATGTCACATCCTGTATGTGTGTACTAACATCTTGTAAATAGATGTGCTATAACAGTGACTCAGTAGCTCAGTCCATTAAATGCCTTGCCAGTAGTGCATTTTGCAACACAGTCCTGGGTTCAAATCCAGTGGTGTGTAGCATTTAAATAATATTATTGTGAAGCCACCACTGAGTAATGCACTCTTTATCCACGCAATATATTGCAAATGAAATACCTGCTTGTCACTGATGGAAGTCACAGATCTGCTGGTGGGAACGTACTTCACATATCCCTATAGCAAAACTGTAAATGCATAAAGTGTTATGTCATGCATTAATATGCATTCACAGAGGATTTTAACTCAGGCAATGCATATACGGCAACTACTATCAGAGTGCAGTACACAATCCTTTCAAACTAACTGTGCATATTAGCACAGCTGAACAACTAACATACATATATGCAGCCCATGCTTGTAACAAAGATTACCAGCATACACATTCCAAATGAGTAACAGACTGTAACACATGGCCTGACAGTTACCCAAACAGTCGACATAATATTATATTTATCTCCTATGTTGCTCAAGGACACAACAAACATGTAGCCTAGTACTCTGTTAATGATACCGTTGTCTAACATAGTTACCTTAAACACATGCCTTAATTGGAGTGGAATGGCTGCCCTCTCTCTAGCTCTGCCTCTTCTACAAGGCTGCCACAGCTGCCACCGTTATTCCTACAGCTTGCTGTACTCCAAAGTGTTCACACTCTCTGCCTAGGCCACAGAGGAGCATGCAAGTAAGCTTAGTTTGATCACCATTGCAATACTTCAGCATTCAGTGTGTCAGGGAGTACATACTCTTACGTGGGTCTTAGGTCTGTGCTCTTTGTGGGGGTAAGGGTTTAACTTCAGTTTGACTTTCCTGCTCAGATGTTGACTGATGTAATAAATAACATAGTAGCTACTGTAAATGTGAGATATATGGACATATTACCTTGTTGTGGTGGAACATGCAGTGGTACTGGCATTACCTCTCCCTCTATTTTTCACAGGTCCATCAGGTATCAGACAAGGCTGTGGCCCTGCTTCTGGTAAGCACAACACTGTTTTGTTAAAGATGTAGGTTTACATCAATGGTGTCATTCCAGGCCTGCTGCCTAGAGTGCTGTACTGTCAGCATGATTGCCAACTGCACAGATATTTTATGACTGTACACATGTTGCAGTCATACATATGCCTTGTAGGTGTGACCACAACAGTATTGTCAGGAAATTGCAGATTGCCATATGTGTCAACTGTGCAGAGTCTTCACGAATGTCAAACGAGAACCTCATTATTGCTGATGAGATTGTTGTGTGAAGAGATTTTATTTTCAAGTAACTACAGCTGTTTGTGGGAATAGTAATATCCTCTTGTTCTACTATATGAGGTCAGGGCTTCAACAAGTCTGTAATAGCGCCAAAAGTGTATAGAGATGTACATTTATTGTAACATAGTACTGCAGATCATAATAGTGTGGGTATTAATCTACTGCTTTTTCCACTCATCACAGGTGACCAGGGGTGTTGGTCTCTGTCACCTACACTGTGAAGACTGGTAAAGAAGGGTGAAGGCTGCCAGCCTAGCCAGATACAATTTTGCAGATAATTCTGTCATTTGTAAATATGAATGTAAACTACAGGCTTGTTGTCTTAAATGTAAAGAAATACTGTTACATGTGGAACTGGAAATAAACGTGACAACAGAGCACTCTACTGACCAAAGTAAAACATGCTGTGACCCTTTGAAGTAGACAGTGGTGCTGAAAAGTCTAAATGAAGAAATTCTTTCTATTGTTTTAACCAAGAGTTAAACTGCTAGATTTAAACATGCAAATGTATTTTTATTGCTCTGTTCCTAACCAGCTGCAAGATAACAAAAGCGAGATGTTAAGAATGTAAATGCAGTTAATGTGTAGCCTGGGAACTCCAGGAAAGTGAAAAAGAATGATGTAATATTTATCAGAACTGCAATAGCAATTTAAACAGAGAAAATCAGAAGGCATTAAGCATTTTTTGTCTTGAACATCTAACTCACAGCACTGCCTGTTGTCTTATGTAAGTTATCTTAGACTTGTGTTTTCTTTTAGAGATAGCTTGAACTAGAAAGATTAGACTAAGTGTTTTTCTGTGATGTCAGAACTGTACTACTGAATTTTTTAAGAATTTCTGTGTGATCTATGAACTCTTGACTAGCACTGACTGTGTAGCATAAAGTATTGCCTTGTGGTTTTAATTATTTATTATTAAATATTTTAAAACCTTTTAACTGTGGCTGGTTTGTGTAGAGATAAGTTAAGCTCTAGAGTACATTGCATGCATATAAGGATCCTGTACCAATTCACTATAATAAGTCTTGAGACTGTTTAGTCATGCTACCAAATGGATAATAATATTGCACAGTAATAATTGGACACCCTTTTAAGGGCCTTTTAGTAGCTGATAATTATTAGCTGGGTGGTGGCAGGGTACTACCATATAGTCTGGGTAAAAGTGTCTGTGTGGTTGTATAAACTCTTATCTCAAAGTGTGTGTGTGTGTGTGTGTGTGTGTGTGTGTGTGTGTGTGTGTGTGTGTGTGTGCCAGCTACTTGGGCAGGGACATGAAGCACTGGCTGGACAGAGAGGGTGCTGGAGATTTTAGCTTGCCCAGCTAAGCTGAGATCTGGGTCCTATAGCTGTGCCAGTGGGAGTCTTAATGGAGACCTGGAGAGCAAGGGAGTGACCAGCCCTGGACTGACTGTGATCTCTGGGTGCTCTTAAGGGAAATTGCACTTTACTGTGTGTATTTGTTATCATTTCCTCATATATGATATGCCCTCTCTGGTGTTAGTGGTGAGGATTGAGGCTCCTTGATTGCTGGGCCAGGGCATGGGCATGATATACACAACCTGATGTCAGTATCTCTTTAGACTCTGATGATGATGGTGGCCATAGTGAGGCACAGGTGAGGGTTTCAGGGGCTGAATATGTCCCAGAGGTTGACATCACTCTTCTGCCCTTATTTTCACTGCACACAGTCAGTATGCCTACACATATCCAGTTCCCAGAGGCCACAGATATTGGACAGACAGAGGGTGGGGACACTGAACAGAAAAGAGTGGCAACTCTGACTCTAGTGAGTGTAGACTCTGGCCATAGCCAGAGACCTGGTGAGGTTCTACACAAGCAGATTGATAGGGGTGCTCGTAGGAGGCCTGCTGTCCTTCTAACACCTACTGTATGTGTCACATCATGGTTCACTCTGTATATATTTTGGGCCATCATGGAGACACAGGCACATTCTGAAAGGAACTCCAGACATATGCTCAGGGTTATGGATGCAGCATAGTCTGACATCTGGGACTGCCTCCACCTCATTGGTGACACCCTGGATCGGTTCACTGATGCAGTGGATAGAAGGTGGGCTGAGAGAGATTCTCTGTCTTGTAATGCACAGTGACTCTGCTGGAATGTGTCGTTGGAGTTGAGAGTTGGCCTTGTGGACATATGTCAACAACCCCATCTGTTGAAAGTTCATGTGGCTGTGCACAGTCACACTCCCATAGTGGCAGTACATCCAGCGATACAGAGGGGAGTATGCTGTTCACTCCAAGATGTGTCAGGCCATGGGCTCATGGTCCTGGGCATTCCCATGGAGGACACGGACCCAGCAGACAGTCACCATCAGGTACTAGCACCTCTTCTGTCCTTGGGCATGGTGGTGCGTGTGCAACTCCTGCCAAAGCCAATTCACATGTTCGAGCCTGGAGATGGTAAACTATCAGCTCTACCATGCACGGTTCAAAGCTCTCCAACATACACACATGTAGGCCTAGCACTGAGCTTGACTGTGTGCCTGCACACACTCACACACCACTGTCAAATGCAGGTCACCTACAGACACACACGGCACAATTCCATGGTCCATCTTGTCTGGTTCCCTTCCTGACTCATACACATGCTGTTAACCTTTTGAGTCAGCCAAGGCCTTCTGCACCCCCACACCCTGTGCAAGAGATGATACCTGTGCCATATCCCTGTCATTCTCATCACTGATGCAGGGAAATGAAGGCATATATCTGATGCACAGGGTGACTATATAAATGAACACATACTTGTGTAATGCATTGTTTAGCCATGACACGTAGTGGTTATTGACAGATACTGTATGCTTACATTTGTAATGAGTAAGCCACATAATTTCATGTACATTATGTTGTATGATGTTGTAATGGCTGTATACTTACACAATGAAAGGTGTGTCATGGATCTGTGTATGTTTCTGTTTCAGGACTCTGTTGGGGATACCTATGGACACACAGCAGCAAGACAGCCATAGACGTCACAGCATAGGATAGACTATCAGCACAGAAGAAATATGTCCTCCACAACGTACAGCACTATACATGCATGGCTCTGTAAGCCCATATGTGTGTGTAACAGGCTAACAAGGACAATGGCCTCATTCCGGATAATCAGACATCCCTAATATGTGAAAAGGTCTGATACCCTTGGTAAGTGTCACCAGGTGTTGGGAGCTAACACATCTACAAGCTGTGGAGCTAGGGATGACCATCTTCAAATTTCCTGTCTCCAGTACAGACATTTGTCTTACAACAGCTATGATTGTCATGTTCTGCATCCTGTGGTGTAACCTGCACATGATGTGTGTCACAGCAGATGTGTGATTCACATACATAGGGGTCTTTTACATATAAGGTGTACTGTCTGTGTGACACCTGTCTCCAACATGTACTATTTATACCATAGTGATGGTGTAGGTGTGTAGGTCAGGTAAGACATGTGTTAGTCCTGTCATGGATGTGTGGGAGGTACACAGTAGGGTCTGACTCCTCCCTGTATGGTAGCCATACAAGTCCACTATAAAGCATTTATGAGACAGACTTCACATGTACAGTCTTGACATGGACTCCATGGGACATGTTATCTGCAATGTGTATTGCGGTACCATGTAACCTGTGTGGCTACTACAGTTGTAAGATATGTCTGTGTAGTGATATAGCAAGGGTGCCATTATGCAAAATAATAAATGTGATGAGTGCCACATTCAGTATAGCCATAAACTGTCTGTTTATGATGTATAACACTGAATGCTTCCCCACATCTCACTGATCACTAAATATCAAAGGCTACATCTCTCCCTTGTCCATATGTCCATGAGTAATGCTCAACTGTGAATGGTGAGCAGACACTACTATATTTCTCAGGGGTAGAAGACTTTCCAAAGGATGGTATTGTGCAGTCATTGGCATTTAGTATTTGTCAGTGGCTCAGACTGCAACTGAATATGTGTCACAGGCCATCCTGGTTAACTGTTGGTTCTGTGTGGGATTCAGTGACAGTTGCTGATATACAGTCACCTGTTAATATAGCCAGTCAGAGGGCACTGACAGAGGCTGTGACTGCAGAGATGGAATGGCTAAAAGGGGTACACCATCAATGATGTCTGAGGAAATCCACTGGTCATTGCAGCTTAGGTCTCCTAATGCTATCTTCCCAGATTATGATTGTCAGACACTTGCCTATCCACTAGCTGACATAACACTTGGTAGATAACCTACACAGTTTCCAACAAGGCCTGCTGGCCTAATATTCAAACACATGCTAGGCAGAGTGAGTAACATTTTCATTATCCATTGCATAGTGTAACACTCAATGGAGTGCACCAGAGTCGGTAGGCATGATTTGGCCTTGAGTATAACAAACGGTATGTGGTCCGGTGTCAGCAGATGTACGACAGTGTTACTGCTCATGCCCATGCTAACTCCTTTCATGGCATTTCATATCACATGACTCAGAGATATGGAGACACTGCTTGGCACTACATGCTAGTTGTCCTTTGTGCAACTACATACTGCAGTTGCTTCCAGCATGTTCCAAGAAGATAGTCATCCAAGGTGCGTGCACAGAGTGCAGACAAACACATTAGGGAAGTGTAATATGTATACCCTTTGAAGGTAAGGTGGGGGTTTTACGCAGGAATTCTGCAGTTGAACACTACCCAGTTGGTGTGTACTGGAAGGACACAATTACCTTGTGAAGACTGTGGAAAGCAGGGGAGTCCACAGAAGTGCCGGTGCCTGGCAACTACTAATGCTGGTCTCACCGACACCACTCTCACATAGGATACCATGCTCTGATACATTTTCTGTCATCACACGCAAAATGGTACTATAATACCTATGATGACAAGCAGGATACAACCTGTTTGTTCACCCACATAGCTGTTCCACAACATGAAAGGCTCCATAGGCTAGATATACCTTTTTCCAAGTAGATGCCTTGATCAGTAATCGGGGCAATCATTTGGCTTTTGCATGTGTTATGCTGTCTGTTCCAGGGTTGGTGGTATGTCACTAGGGAACTGACAAGAAGGGATCGGTAGCACTGCTGTAGTGCCACAATATAATGTATAATGTCCATTGACATAGATATCCAGTCTTGCTGTAATAATCAGCACAGTGCTGGTGAGCCATCGTATGTGACACTTTCACAGCACTTCATGCATCCTGCCCTTCAACAAATTACTGGTGTATATCTGCATGACATGGCTGTGAGGCCTACTGCAGCAGACTGGCCACCTTTGGCCAATGTGTGTCCACCTGCCACATGTCCTAGGCATGTCATACTGTAATGTTATGTACCTGACACACATATCTTGTTCCCATATCATATCATGTAACAACCAGTGTGCTGTCTAGTGGTTTGACAGGCATTGGATGCTTGCAAGGCCAACATAATGTCAGCAAAGTTAAACAAGTCTGGTGTGCATTTACGGGCATCCAAACCTTCACTGCAAGGTGTGCTTACAAACACTGTATATCAGGCTGTCAACCACAAGGGTGTGGCAGCATGACCCTACCTTTGCAGGACCTGCTGCTGAGGTGTTGGGAGTGCCCCCACCCCCTCTACTCCTATGTGTGACATATGTGACTGCATTTGAAACCTTGCTGCCATGGTGTCTCCAACAGCAGTCATTACATATGGCAAAGATCATTATGCCAACATGCACAGGTCACATCCTGCACAACTACATCCAGATTGCACAAACCTGCATGTATGCAGCTCTTTACCAGACAAAATGCCAAACAGATACCTTAGAACATCCTGCCTCTGGAGTGCACAGTACACATAATACTGCATGCACCACTCTCTCACTGGTCAAACACCAGAGACAAAACACAAAATCACACCTGTTAGTCAGACGTGATTACATTGTGAGACACAATGATGTCTATGTCAAGTGACTACATATGGGACAGTTCATAGATAGCTGTCTTTGGGTTGAAACAATTGGCCTTACCACACATTGCCGCAAATCAAGGGATATCAATTAACATAATGTAGACATCATAGTTGCTGCATGTGTGCATGACTAGGGGACATAAGTCACCAGCCTGTATGCAGACACATAACTGTGCTTAGCCAGTCTATGTCTCTCATGGGTATATGCATGCCTTGTGGCTGCAGTTGGCACTCACCTGGGATGAAGGCTCCATACACAGGGAAATTGATAGAAGACAATAATTGCCTTAGCATGTGGTGTCATTGTCAGGGGATCTACTACATGTCTGCTTGGGATGCCTTGCTCAACAGACTTCAATGCGTCACCAGTGATGGTGTTCATCTCTCAGCCCCTGAGATTTGGAGTAAAGGCCATGACTACTGACACCCCCACAAAGCAACTGAGATGCATTGGTCAGAGAAGAGTTGGCAATGAGAACACCATCTTTATACAATATCATGGCTATTCAGCTACACAGTAGGTATCACAGCTAGAGGTGGCTGGTGACTTCAAATCAAAGGGGGGGCTGCATGAGACAGCTGAATGGGTGGGAACAATTGGAAGGGGTGTGGTCAACTTGAAAGGGGTGGAGCTATGCTCAAAACCACAAAAACTGGGGCATTAATTAAATACGGTGCCCTGGGTGCCAAACTGTCATTATGAAAGTCCAATCAAGTCAAAATGAAGTTGAGAAGAAAAAAAAATATTTCAATGCATTGGCTACATGACAGCTTACTTAATATCTAGATGGAAACAAAAAGGTTGTGAGGCATGAAAAAATAAATTACTGTTTACATACATTACTGGAATGGCAGTCAAAATCAGGTATAAAAAATCAAGCAGCACTCAACTCAAACCACTTCTCCTTGCACTGCAGTAAGTGCAGTTCTAATTATAATTTATATTTAGCTTTATAAAAGTACCAAGTAACATGCTGAAAGTAGCAATACCCCCACTTGTAAAAATGTTTCTTATCCAAAAAAGACCTGCTGCCTGACAACAACTATCTACTTGTTTCATGGGGAAAACATGATCAAAGTAAAAAATGAACAGCAAACAAGAAACAAGCTCAAGATAAATTGCTTAAAGAATTACTGCACAGTTTATGGACGACACATGATAGACTGGCATTCTATTTCATTTACAGGTAAAGCCTGCAAAGATGACTGAATTCTCCAACAAATGTAATGAGCTTCTGAAAATACTGTAATCCTGTCCTTTATTACAAATACTGTCATATGCATTTCATTACTTAAGGCTTATATGCTATCTAGTTATGTAAATATTTCTGCATGGCGACAACAAAAAGGACTTCAATGTTGGTAATTCTTTAACAGCATGCTTATTAAAGCTTACTTGCATCTTACAGTCTCAAACAAGCTTACCTGATGGTCATTAAAGCATTGCTACTTAAACACAGAGCAACAGGCACTGCAATGACATGCATTTTCTGAATAAGAAACATAAATCAACAGTATAAAAATATGACAGAAAACCAGAATATTCTTCAAAATCAAGGACAGATTTAAAGCCACTGTAGTAATTGTGTCTACCTTGGATGGGGGGCATACTCTGCACACTTACACTGCATAACTGCTCCTTGCCTTGCTTGGACACATCCAGAGTCACTAAGTGGGGCAGTGGGGTGCAACAAGTATGTCACAATTAAATGTCTCTGGCTGACAGTGATAGCCCTGATACATTTGTCATATCTCTCAGACTCAGAGCAAGAAATCTGGACAAAGCCATAAACAGAAGTGGGACAAAGACTCAAAAATAAGGACAATTTTTAAATATTGCTCTTATAAACTTAGGAAGATAACAGAATAGTAGGTCTTGCATTAGCATGAATTTTCTGAAGGGTATGAAATCTGAAACTCAAATGTCTGTCATTATTTTCTAACTTCAGTCTTTAATGATTTGCCACTAATTTGCGAGAAAACCACAGTTTTATGAAAAACAGACCAAAAAATGTGATGAAAAAATATCCACACAATACAGCTGGGAACCTGTCAAAGAAGGGACGCTTTTGATATTAGTACTGTTAACTTGAGCAGCTGACAAAATAAGAGAATCTGCATGCATTTCTGAAATTAAAAGTAATCTATAACTGATCATTACAATTATTTATTAATTGTAAACCCTCCACATTTTCTTCCAAATTTGCCATTTTGTGGAGGGATTATTAGGGGGAGAGCAACATTTTGAGCCAAATCAGGGACAGTTGAGAGGTTTGGATATACCTAATTCTATAAAGTGATTTATTTGAGTGTCCCTCTCATCGTCTTAGCACAGGAAATTTGGACAAGGCCAAATATATTGGGGGAACATATGAACAGTAATAAAAGTTGCTCTTGTATAAACATAGTCAGTTGACAGAACAACAGGTTTTGCTTTGGCATGCATTTTTCTGAAGAGTATGAAGTCTAAAACTCAATGTCTGTCATTATTTAGTGACTTCATTCCTAAATGATTTGCCAGAAAACCACAAATTTTATGAGGAACAAACCAAAAATAAGAAACAAAAATCTATTTTGCAAAAATCTGGACAGTTAAGAGGTATAGTTCAGCCGGGACTGTCTGAGTTTGCCGCCCTTCCCCTCCTCACAAAATCATGGTCGAATGGGGCCTCCCTCCTGCAGCTATTCCAGTCCAATGTACCATGACTTGGCTATTTCACCACACTTATCATAAACACTGTAATGTGCATACTGCTATACTTCTACGATGATTTGGATTTCATTTAAAAGTTTTATTTTACATTTTACAGCACAAACACTAATAGAAATCTGCTAAACAAAGTAATGCAGTCTCACAATGAAAATAGACTTAGCATTAAAACTTCTCTACTCTTGAAACTCACAGTCATTGAAACATCATTGAAACCCATATTCAAAGAAAATACTTCTGGCCAGTAGCAGATAACGATTAACTTTGGGCTGTTTTCAAATCATAGGCCCCTTGCACAGGAAACATACATGTGTTCTTTGATACACCTTCCTGATTGTATTAAATTATATTCCTCGTATAATACAGTACAGCTGTTAGAGGGCATTTTAAATTTATTGTTTTGAACATTTTTCCAGTAAACAATAAAACAAAATACATGAAATAATAATGACAAAACTTCCCAGTTCAGAACATTTCCATCATAAAAGTCTACTCAAACTTCTACAATCCACCAGTATCCGTAAATATGCACAATCTCTGCAGAAGTAAAAGTCATCTAAATAATTCCACAGTAAAGAGATCTGTAACTAATGAAGAGGTTACTGCTAGCAAATAACTTTATATTTCATTGTTTCATCTACAAATAAAGTGTCTGTTGCCGTTGAGGAATAAATTGTCTATGTTGCAATACAAAAATGATAAGCTAGTAATATTGCAAAAGGGAATGGATGGCAAACTGATAACAGGTTCATCATTACTAGGTATCTCTACTAATGAGGACATTCTCAGGGCTGCAGCATCCACCCCCTTTAAAAGTACAACACAATACTGTATCAACAAGGCATCTATACACTGTGGGAGTAGAACCCACAGCCTTCTGCAAGGACACTACCTGTTATGCTATTAACAACACAAACTGACTCCACATAAGCAGCATTAAACCTCTCTAAAAGCTCTCAGCTCCTTGTAAAATCCACTTCACACTCAGTTGTATCTCTTAACATTGAAGCACAAGAAATTTGGAAAAAAGACAACATTTATTGGCGGGGGGGGGGGGGCAAAAGCTGAAAAAGTATGGACACATTTTAAACATTGCTTGTATAATCCTGGAAAGTTGCTAGAATAAAACATTGTGTGATCACCATGCATTTCACTGCTAAGTCTTGAACCCTGGACCCTATGCAAAACACACCACTATGCCAAATCAACTACTTCTTGAAAGACTGGTAGAATGAAACTTAAATGGCTATCATTTAGTGAATTCAGTTCTCACCATAACTCTCAACCTCTTAGTTAAAGCCAATAATGGAGGAATACAGCTCCCTAAACATATTCAGTGAATTCAGTTCTCACCATAGCTCTCAACCTCTCAGCACAAAAAACCTGGACAAAGACAATAATGGAGGAATACAGCCCCAAAATAGTGACACATTTCAAATATTAATGTTATAAACAGAACATTGCTAGAATAAAAGGTTTTGTGCAACCATGTACTTCCTGAAGAATATGAACTCTGAAATTCAAATGCTTGTCATTTTTATTTATTTAACATTTGTTAACCAGGAAAGTCTGACTTGGAACAAAAGCCAATTTTCAGCAGAGGCCCAGGGAGAAACACTCCAGACACATGTCTTTGTAAGACAGGAGGACACCAAAGCACCCAGAGGAAACCCACACAAATGACATATGGACTCCACACAAAAGGTACCCCAACCAAGAATCAAACCAGCAAAATTCTCACTGTAAGGCAACAGTGCTACCATTGCACCACTGCACTACTGACTTCAGAAAGGCAAAAAAAATCAGAAACAACAGATTTTATGAGGAACAGATCAGAACAAATATGAGGAAAAAATCTGCAAATCTTTTACAAATGGTGGTGGGTAGGGAATCCAGGCTTTTACCACCTGGGCCCAAGTATAGAGTTCAAGCCTGTTCTCTATCCACCACCATATAGCAACTGGGGCATTTCACACAAACATACACATGGGTGTGTGTATCAGCGTTCCATGTGTCTGAAATGGGAGTCAGTACAACCGAAGAAATTCAAATTGGAGACTGCACTTACTTTAAATGATTGGTGGAACAATTTCAGAAACTCAAACTAGCAAATTACACTAACACTCTAGTTTTCTTTATATGCTAATTATCTTAGTTACCTGCTCGGGTTGTGAACTATAATTATTTTATGGTAGAAAATTACAATCTGTTTATGTAATTATGTTGAACGATCAATGTAAAAACTCTGAACACAGAATTTATTGGAAAGATGCTTGGTTTACTGGCTTTGTTTCATGCATTTTGTCTGAATCTACTGAATTTCAGATTAAAATATACCTTGTTTTTCTTTGCATGGCTTAGTAGCTGATTTTACTTAGAAGAAACCTTTAACCGCCACCCACCGGGTGGATGTTCTTAAACAGTAAAACAACATATGGTCATAATGTTGCCATCTAGTGAGCATGGACTGGTTATCACCACTACCTCACTGATTTAAATGCATAAAAGTATAATGCACTCTTCTAATGTGTATGGATGGCCTGGCAATCTCTTCTATTTCAATTAATTAAACATAGAAAGTACACCTTCCTCACATTCCTAGCACCTATTTAAATGTGTTCCCCATAAAGCGCACAAACGGGATAACCCCATAACAGAATGAAGAAAGGACATCAACAACATTAAGGAGAACTGCAAAAAGGTTGGCAACAAATGGGCAGTTCGAGACTCGATAAGGCCCATCCTGGAACTTCAGAAATTAAGTGCGCTTTTCTTCAAAATAGCTAACTTTCTAGATTGATAGGTAACACACACACACACACACACACACACACACACACACACACACACACACACACACACACACACACACACACACACACCCTTAGTAGGTCCATTGTGTTCCATACCTCAAAGTCAAGATAAGAAGTTGTAACATTCATCCAAGTCCTTGTTAAAGCCTGTAAAATGCATCCGAGCAAGTCCTTGTCCGTAACTTCCATCCAAAGCCCCGCGATGAGAGCAAGTCCTTCCAGCAAGAACAGAGTAGCAAGCTGGGTGCTACCCAGCCTGTGGATGTTGCAGTCCGATATCCCTTTAAGTCTATGCAGTTGTAACTGCATAGACTTCAGGGATAGTGCTGCTGAATGCTCTGTTCCTATTCCGGACTGCTGGTGAGACAATCTGGATGCTGTTCACATGCCTCAGACTGGTTCACCAGCAGTCCGAATATCGGGAAATGCCACAAGTGCACATCCGAGATGTTCAGTGACTCACTTTTGTTTTTATTTTTGTATTTTCTTTTCTTTTCTTTTTTGTTTACAGCTGGGGAGGCTGCAGTCTTGCAGCCCAATAGCACAAGCTGCCCCTGATCGCAACACTGAACCTCACTCTGTGGAATGTGTCCCCACACCGGATTATGTAGACATGTGTGCAGTCAAGGAAATCTGGTTCAAGGCTGTGGACAACACTACAGCCATACTAAACTACATGTCCATCCACATCTTTACACCTCAAAATGACAGTGTTCAAGGTACTGCAGGTGGTGTATACATCCTCATTAAGGATAGATACACATCCAGATTTTGTGAAACATTGTGATTTCCCAGAAACACTGCAGGTACCATTTAGTACTGGAAGGGCACATAATCAAACAATAGCTGGCTACAGGATCAGCTCCATGTATCCAGACACCCATTGTGCGTATTTGTATGTACATGTGCTTACCAAGAAATATCATTACAGCATTTTGTGGAGTGGCATTAAGTGACAACCAGTTGTGTTGCTTAGGCATGCTGCCACTCACTTACCCAAAGATTAGTCTACGTCCTTAAATACAATGTCCTTAAAAAGTGCTGTGACATCCCCCAAGGGGAACCAATGTATTTCAACATGTGTTTACCAATATGAGTAACCACTGCAGACTCCCAATGTGAAATCCTCCCTGGTGGGACCTGACCACAGATCAGTGTCATTAAAACTATCAGCATGAACCCCCACTTGCAGACAATACAGACACATATTTCAACAAAGCCATTTATTACCTCCTGTGTTATGGTTTGCTTAGCTTAACTGCACCTCCTCTCCTCTGATGGGATGGCATGCATGCACAGCTATACACTCATGCATTATTCCAGCAGCATTACAACTGCATGAATTCAGCTGTACCTGACAGGAAGAACACAGGCTTCTCACGGCACAGCAGACCTGCCTGGTAGATGACTGCCATTATCAGTCTGTACAATAGGAGGTGGACATTGCTGTGTGACAGTCGGGGTGAGGGTGCCCTCCAAAATGGTGACACAACCTCCTCAGCTACAACAACAACATAGTGTTCTGATGTTGTGTAGAAACAGTAAGTGACAAAACTAGCCACCCACACAAAGCAGAACCACAACACCCAGTGTAGTTACATGTGTAATCTCAAAGCACAGTCCCAGATTGTTGGTGACCTCATACTTAATGATGCCACATAGAATGGGTCTGTACCCATAGCTAACCTGTAGTCCCACATGTTCTGCATCAGCTTTAGTCTCCTGTTCCCACCACATGTGATGCATGACATTCCTAGAACCTGTTCCTTAACTTCTATATGTATAGAAATACACAGAATCTCCTGGACATGCTAACATCCCAGGCTGCATCCTACATGGAATGTGTCATGGATTACTAACACCATTGGAGACATCTTGCAATCATACTGAAACTACTGGCTGAACCTCAGCTGACTGGACAATGGCAGCTGTTATACCCTTGCACAGAGGTGGTGTATGCACTGACCACTAGAACTATAGAACTCTTTGCCTGATCCTTATCCATATCTGTATGGCTATAGGGGCAATCATCATGGACTTGATCAATCACATATATGTGATCTACACACAGTTGACTACACAGTTTGGATGTCTGACAGGAGAATCATGAATACTAAAAGTGGTGGACATTTCTGAGGCAGTCACCAAGGACCTGGTGAGGGGAAATCAGGGCATACATCCCCATGCAGTGGCACAGTGGTGCAGTGGTTAACACTGTCACCTCACAGCAAGAGGTTCTCCGGTTCGATTCTTGGCTGGGGTGCCTTCTGTGTGGAGTCTGCATGTTCTCCCTGTGTCCGCGTGGGTTTCCTCCGGGTACTCCGGTTTCCTCCCACATTCCAAAGACATGCATCTGGAGCATTTCTCCCCGGGCCTCCACTGAAAACAGGCTCTGTGGAACCTAGTCGGACTTTCCCGGTCAACAAAATGATAAATAATAATAATAAATAAAATGTAATGAGCCAAGCCATCTAACCATATCCCCCATTCAGGCATTATGTACAAAGCACCCAGTTAGGCATCCATGGTACTATCATTGTAGGGGTCACTTAGTGGCCTATTGATGGCACATATACTCAACATAAAGACATCCACCTCCAATAGCTGATCTGTAAGCAGCAGTGTTCAACAGGCTCAACCAAGGGTCCTCTACTGCGTGGTTGACAATGTTGGATGATGCCTGCAAAGTGCAAGCACTCATGGAGGCTGTGAGTTATGTCAATTTCCTACAAGAAGGTATTGGTGAACAAATGCCTGTTCTCATAGTAATGGACATAAACTCCATGCAAATACATATTTAGTAACTTTTTAGCACTAACACCTATGTACCTGGTAATTAGGATATCACTTGCAACATGTAATGTACATACTCAGGAGTGAAAGAAATGGGCACACAGACCTGACCACACAGGTTTACACCTAATATGCCTGAGATCACCATGTCTCTGTTGTGGTATGACGGGAATCATGTGTCATAGCTGAGGTCACAATCAGCCATAACTAACATACTCATAACCTCTATGTACTCTTCCCTCAGCATGCCAAAATCTTAGTTCAAAGGCCATTTGGTAATGGACCTTTCCAAGCAGTACTGGAACTTGCACACAACAGTATGGTCCCTCAAAAAGGAACTTCACGTCTTCAGCATGTGTTCAATGGGGATTGTCTGAAATGAGTGCCATTGTAGCCTGTGGCATATAGACTACTCAGAGGTAATCTCTGCCTTGCATATGGGGCAATATATGATCGTGCTTGATTGTAAATGTTGCATATCCATTGGTGGCATACTCTATGGATTAATCACTATAAGGACATTAGCCTAGTATGTGATGTTAACAATACATGCTGGTGGGAGAGATTTGTCTAGCAGACTTTAACCCACCTTTGCAACAAAGCCCTGGCTAAAGGCAAGCAGAGCACTGTAGAGTACCTCAGCACATGCCATCTGTATGACTGGCTGGGTGACTGCCGTTTCACCACTGGGCTTCTGCCTGTGCCCCCTTTGGACTGGGTAGTATGTGTCGATCATGTAAATAAGGGTATACAGTTGTCTACGATTGTGATGGCCATATGGCCAGTATGCTAGTGAGGTTCAAACGTCCTATGGTTCCATTAGCTGATGTAAATTGCTCTAACAGCTACATACACAAACATGGCTACATTGAGGATAGCACCACTTCCAATTACTGCTTACAGGACATGGCACAGCACACACATAGTGCAAATTGGCTGCATGTAGATTACAACACTTACCTATATAATGGTACACATTGCAGTCTGTAAACCAAAGAGGGCTTTACATTTGTTTGGCAGGGGGATAATCGTACACACATCAAGTGGCCTTCACTAAGATTAGAACCCCTACCTATTTAGACTTGCACATTATAGATCACAGAACTTATCACACATGCCAAAGCTGATGTCTGTTTTACATGCAATTGCAGGCAAACTACTTGTAGATTACACAAACTAGGCTTGTGCTGAACAGCATCTGTGGCTTGCAGAGTGATATAGCTTCATACTGGTATCTGCATCTAGTATCCTAGCAGTGAGATAACTGTTATTATCCAAGCTATGTGTCTATAGTTACCAGTATGGCCATATGTGGCTGTTTGTACTTGGAGGGGCAAGTCTGTGAGTAGGGACAGTGTGCCCTGTCCATGAGTGCATAGGCAACATTATACATTTGTCCACCTGCTCACGTGTTGCTGTCTATGTGGTGACACCCAGCAGGCACGGGGGTCTGTAGGTAAGTGCATCATGTACTGTTGAGCCCTTACTTTGGATCCTTTGAGCAGCATCATAGATGTGTGATAGAGCAGCTTTTCTCACCAGTATTATGGTATGTAGGACTATACAGACACCCACATACATACAGTATTTTTGTATATAACAGATTATATATATAGACTTATATATATATATATATATATATATATATAGACATATATATATATATATATATATATATATATATATATATATATATATACACCTAGGCAATGGTGAGGGTCTGTGTATTTCTTCCCTTTGCTGATCTTGCTGCAGCTGTTTCTGCAATATCATATTGTGTAGCATAGCACATACTGTGAACATATGTGCACATGTTGCTGGAGAGTATTGTAGAGCTCCACCACATATATTGAGGCACCAGAAATGTGACTTCAGAACCCCAAACACAAGCTCTATGATGTTCCTAGTTTGTGTGTATGCCCCATTATGGTGTTCGGTGGGTGGGTGGGTGTGCATTTCTGATGTGTATCATCATCCACAGTTCCACAGCATGCCCAGCATCCTCTAGTAAATAGACATGTGGGATGTTCCCCCCAGCAAACATCTGGCACAGCTGTGATGCATGGCAGATATGGGAATCGTGATAAATACCGGCTGCTAGCACTCACATTCATAATAATCCCCTGGACATTGCACATGACCTGGAATTTGATACAGTGGTACCCCCTGCAGTTGATGTAGATTCTACCCTCCTAACCAGGTGGTACCTCGATGTGTACATGACTGCAGTCTATGGCACCCAGTACTTCAGGGTACTGTGCTACATGGTAGAAGTGTTGCATATTGCTGGCCCTCACCTTAGTAGTGTGGGGAAAAGAAATGTGCTTACTGGCATGTGGTAGCATGGCATTCAGGAACTGGTGAAGTACCCTGGATGCTGATGCCTGTGAGACCTCCATCAGGTCCCAAGTTGATCTTTGGAAAATACCTGTAGCTAGTATCCTAAGGTCTACACATACCTTTGTTTCCACTGAGATGGGTTCCCCTCTGTTGGCTCTGGGTCCGAGTTGAGGGCGGCAGGGGTCAGTGAGTTCTTGTAGTATATCCCTGTCCAACCTGTAGCGCTCTGCAATCTCCAGCTCATGTAGGTCCTGGAAGGTTACCCTGGACCTAAAGACACTTCTCCTTCTCTGTCTACACTTATTGTCAACAGCAGCAGCACTGACTTCAGCATCAAGCATATACAGGTGCAGCAAACCTGAAGCAGCCCTTGGCATTCTTTCAGTTAAAATTCCCAAGTCTGTATTCCAGTGATGCAAAGTACTGGGGAAAAATCGGAATGTAGGGTGTATGCATACTTTATTGAGCACTGCTATAGTGGCAGAGTGTGTGACTGGGTAACTATGATGCATTGCACCTGCCTAAAATATAATTAACATAATTTCATGGCCCTAGTTTAGGTTAAACAAGGGTCAAAATTAATTAAATACATTTATTTTTTTAAGACACACTGAGCTCAGTGGCACACCATGCAAACATGCGCAGGGAAGGTAAACAAAGCTTAGAAGTTACTGGGCACACTCCTGTAGAGGACACACTCAGCCAGGCGTGGTGGGCCACACAAACTCGCACACCTAAGCTGAAATGAGCTTAGAAGTCAGTAGACACCTCCTCCCTCCCCAGTGTCAGCTATCTCTTGTGTTAACAGCAACATCGATCTAAGCCTACGGGATATGCAGACACGATTACTCCTTTCTGCTACTCAGTACCTCCACCTCATTTGCATAGGTATCCATGCTCACAGCCTGGAAACTACATGCTTCAGAGCCCAACCACATTAGCAACAGCACCAATGTACCATTGTAGGGAGTCCATACACAGTCCTGTAATACAGTTCTGTCACATACTAATTCATTTGTTTTTTTCCAATTGTTTTTTTTTATTTTTCTATAAAGCATGTTTGCTCACTGCAGCAGACCACACAGACATGGCCATATTATTAAAAAAATAAAAACAATATAAATTTAACTTATTTTTCCAACATACATGATGGTAGTTTTAGTCATATGTGTATGTGGTATGATATTTCTGTCCAAATATCTACATTTTTACAACCCCTTTTGTCTGTCTGCACTCCTGTACATAGAAATTTTCCATGTACACTACAGACACTGACATGGGGTCTGAAGAGGTGCCTATCTGCTTGCTAGATCACTCTACCTGCCTCATTTACATGAAATTCACTTGCTTATGAAGTGATTTGTATGCCATGGTAGTTTCTGTGTTGATGGTGGCGTGTATACTGCTTACTGAATCTAAAAATGTTTGCGGCCATGTAAGCAGCATGGTGTGATGCCTACATGGAAAAAGCATGTGTAGCCTTTATTAAATTCCCCCTGTTGTCTGGATTTGGGAGTACATACAGACAGCAACCTGGCATATGTATCTGTAGTAGTAAGCAAATAATTTTATGTTGCACAACTTATAAACAAGGATATGGCTTCTAGGTCCAGGGATGTAGCTGTTTTGCTGTAATTGGATCTCATCAGACCAGACCAGTCACTGAGTACCATGCTCCCGTTAGCATGTACCTGATCATGCATACGGAGCATCCACAGAAGTTTATTACAAAATAATTGAAGGTGTACATAACATGTGCTATACAGATTGACTCAAAGCCCTATCCCCATACCCAGTATACAACTAACTGCAAAGAGGTGATCTATGTCTGCCCTATAAACCATCCTTTGAACCCACTTTGGTGGACCCGTTGCATGTCAACTAAATAAATATCATTAGAATTGCCCAATCTGTGGACTTGAACATAATTTGCAACATAACCAAGGCTTGTTACAAGGACAGGTATATGTCACAGAGAGTATTCCTTCTCTGAAGCAGGCTTTCTGTCCATGTGAAACTGAGTTATTCCCTAATCCAATAAAAAGTGCAACTTTGATGAGTAGACGGGGAATCAGAAATATACCTTGATCAGGCACCTAGGTCTCTAGTAGACAGAGGTAGTCTGT
This sequence comes from Protopterus annectens, assembly GCF_019279795.1. NCBI lineage: Eukaryota > Metazoa > Chordata > Ceratodontiformes > Protopteridae > Protopterus > Protopterus annectens. The sequence continues at coordinate 1,385,585,603 of NC_056737.1, forward strand.
AGGTGCTTGGACACCCTTGTCTAAACCTACATATACTCCCTAAAATAACCCTAAGGTCCCATTCATATTTAAAAATATCATTTCAATATGCATGTATAAACACTGTTTTTACATATATTGATATCATGGGACTTCTGACAAAAGGACTGCAATTTTCTGCTACACTTCTGCATAAAGAAAGAAATAAGTATAAAGGAGAAGAAGACAAAAAAATGTTCCATTGAAAGTTCATTAAAATTCCAAAAGAGAAGAAAAAAGTTCTGTAAAAATGTAATCTAATTTGAATGAAAGGTGAACTCAGAAGGCTTCCCAGGGCAATGAGCTAAAGAATTCCAAGTACAAGTTCACATCTAGCTTCTCTGCTATCAAATACAAATGAAGTGGCTATTTAAAGCACTTTAACTTTAACTGGAAATAGGAAGAAGGACTTAACTTGCTAATGATATAGCTGTTTGTCTAATATCCTTAAAGGACTGATGTTGCTTAACCACTTCAGCAGGTAAGTCAGAGAAAATAGCATCACCATTCAAATGCATGTTCTTTTTTTTTTCTGAATCACTGCTGTTAAAATAATTTCCTTAATACAATTCTTCATACATTTTATAATAACTGGTTGGCTTTTAATTTCGGTTGCACATTTGTTATATACATGCGCCATATGATGAAAAAAGTCCAGTTGAATCTTTTTAGACTACTTTGTATCTGGAAACGACAAAAATCATTTGCAGAAATGTATCTAGTGACATTTCACTCTCCCATAACGCTGGGCCCCCGCGGAATCTTAAGAATTTTCATGCACATCCTTGATTTAAACTCATTTATTTTATTATTCAAAAAAAGTTGCTTGTTTGCAGTATCAGTCTGTTATTAAGCAAACCAAGTTCATGTTCATTTGAAGGTATTTTATCAATTTTTTAGATAACTGTCCATGCTGGGTTTTCTGCTACGCTTCTAAACAGGTTAGCTGCTGTTGCATTAGAGCAATGTTGTCAACTGCAACTTGCTGCTTTTTTAGTTTACCACAGATGTTGTAATTTGTCTGTGAGTGAACTGAAAGAAGCTAAAAGTGTAGTATTAGTATCTTTAGAAACCATCACATTCTAGAACACTGAATCTAGCTCCAAATTGCTCTGGGACAGGGCAGCAGCAGTTAGATGCTTCTGACTTCTGCATCTGTGTGTTCTTCAGCATTTTCACTTAGTAGAGTTCTAAAAGTGGATAACAGAATATTGGTAAGGTATACCCAATTTGGAGTAGAAGCATGCTTCTGATAATGGTGGCTGCAGGAGAGACCAGATGGGAGAGAAGATAAGAAAGTTTAAGCTGTTAGTGTACTTTAATGGGAAGTTTGTTGGTGTCTGTATAAAAGTTTAAGTACTGGTCTAATGTCAGTCTCAGATACTTCACTTCTATAATATTGGGAATGCTATTATTATTGAAATCGTTAAGTCAGAATGTTGGTATTGATGTAAATATATATTTCAGCATTCTTAACCTGCCCAATAATTCCTGTTCAGCAAAGCTAAGATGAGTTAACATTTGTTGATATTTAGTTCTTCTAGGCCAGTAAGTACCGCTTCATGTACCAGGCTTTGACATGACCAAAATGAGCAACTCGGAGCCAAATACAGCTAGAATGGTAACACTAGCAAGTATATTTGCAAAATGAAAAGTGGATAGAAAAGCCATGAATTTGCTTTTATAGACGTGCATGGTTCACTTGCACATCAAAAAGGGATTAGGAATTACATAAAGGTGGGAAGTGTACCTTATTGCACAGGATAGTTGCAGATATTTCACTTATTTTTCATTCATATTACATTATTTCCTCATTCCCATATTTTTTTTCCCATAAACTGGTTTTAACAGCTGTGTCCTGCAGCAGCTGATGTATTTGGACCATGCCTAAGTTGTGCTTGTTCACAGCCCATGTACATGCACAATGCATTTATGTGCAATGATTATGAATACCAGCCTAAATATATTTAGCTGATAATCACATTTAGATATGGCAGATGTTGTAAGCACTCCTACTGCAACCTTTTCATTTTAGGATTATCTTTTGCACATTACATTGCATCTTCCCAAGTCACTTATTGCATCTGACGAAATAGAGCATGTGAATTTTCATATACTCTGACATGATAACTGACATTATTAGGCAAAGAAATGTAAATATTCATTATTTTTTTCTCAGCATCTTACCTCTCCCTGAAAACACGAATATCGTTACTATTTTTAAAATGTCTTAATTTTAGAAAAACATTTTAATATGCATATTTACAGAAATATATAACACTTAAGAGAATTAGACTATTTCTAAATTCTTAAAAATTAAGAATATGATGATTAGAAGCATTAGAAAAGTAAAGAAATACATATGACTCTGCTAAAAAGGAATGCACAGTATTTTTAATGTATTTAATTTATATACTAAAATGGAATGTACAGTATTTTATTTAGTAAAGTACCTAATTCATAGTGCTACATATCTGTATTTAAACTAAACTGAGTTCTGACTTAAAATGGCATTCTGGAGTAGTTTTGCTATACAGGAAGCACTCACAGGAAATTCAGCAGTTTGTGTCCTTTGTACTGAGCTATTCACTTAAATCAGTTTACCAAAAGGAAATGTTTTCATTCTTATTAGTCAGGCATTGAAAAACAGTCTATGTTTGCAGCCTGACTGCTCTTTTTTTACATTTAGCTGTAGCATTTGTTTCAAGTAAGCACCACAGAAATGTAAATGAAAGTATAGTCTCCTGAAAAACTCAAGATAAGAATTAAAATTATATTCATAGGCCTGCATTGTTAAAAAGATTAATATCTTATGCACTATTTATCTCAGTATGTTTGTATGCATCGAGTTAAGTTCTATAAGAAAAAATAGATACAGCATCAAATTATTTCATAACTGCTTGGAATGTGACTTCTTTGTTGCCTGAGACAAGGTAAGACAAATACATTGAGGGGAAGAGTAAATTATTTTCATGACATCATATCACTTTCCAGCAGGGTGTTTCAAACACTAACCTGATAAACAAGTCATTACAATGACATAATAATCTATAAAGCAGCCGCTAAACGTAAGACAACCGCATTGTTCACTTATCAGGCATTTTTCTGTGTTTTCTTTGTCTCAGTGACCGTATTGTTATAATTTATAAAAATGTTATTCCTTAAACAACTAAGAAGTATTTCAATTAAGCACTATCACACAATGAAATGTTACATGGTAAAAACTGCCACTACAGTATGCAATGAGTCTACTATAAATTGTTATACTATTGTTCCTCTATGAAATCAAACCTGATAGCTGCACTTCTTTATATGCAACCATGTTAGCCATATATAGAATGTAGCTAATTAAAATCAAACTATGGAACAAAGATCAACAGGGAATGATAATTAAAGGTTTGAGAACTGGCAACAATATATCTTTTTAAGATGTGGAAACATTTTTATGTAGTTGCAAAGGAAATGGAATTTTGTCCCAGTTGTGCATTTTTTTTGCCTGCATCATCTGTGGTGAAGTCACATCAATGTCCAAGACTGTCTTGTTCATAGCTCCCTGTTTTTGTTAAGTTAGGGTAGATATGTGAAAATTACAGTGCCAGCAAGTGACACAGCCAGCAAATGTCTAGCTATAAAAATGCATCTTGTCGATACAATATGCAAGTTACTAAAATGAACACAAATTTGTATACAGTTTGGAGGCTTACCTGGAAACTGTGCACTGGGACATATTAATGGGGACTTTTATATTTTAACTTGAAAAAAATATATGTTTTTCTTTGCAGAGTGTGTGAAAACAAAATGCATTCACATCATCTATTCATAAGCCTTCATAGCTAACTTAGTCATTCAAAAGCATGTCTTTATATTCCTCAAATGTATATCAGAAAAACCTCTTTGAAAAGCTTCCATATTACATTTTTCAAAATACATTCCAAATTTTAAAAAATATTTAATGCTTTACCTATTAAAAATAAACAAATTAAGCACATTCAGTAAAAGTGAAAACAGTATCAGCATATCAAGACTGCAAATATTACATTCACATAATTTTTGGAACATGGTGAGCAATACTGAATCAATTATTTCAACATTTACCCAGCATCTTAAATACAATATAGCTAAACTGAGAAACACATTCTCTGCAAATTGCAATATCTGGCTTTACAAAGTTTCCTTTGTTGCAATACTATATGTTAATTGTCTTATTCCATGTGAATATCCTGTATATGATACAGCAAAACTAAATGACTGGATTTTTTTGATTGCTACCTCCCCAAAACAAATCACAAAAGGCCAGCCCTCACAATAAATATGAGATATGAAAACAAACATTATTATAAACAAGTGCCAGGATTTAAACACATTTCAATGATGTGGTAGGTTAATTTGCAAAACAAGCAGCCATATGACTGGAGGAGTGATTCACTGACATACTGAGAGTGATCACTTGAGGACACAAAACACCATGGTCTGCATACTATGCTAATGAATGCATAATGACATGGAAATAGGCACCCTCTGTTAAAAGGCTGTAATGGTTAATGCACCTGAAGACAAACAATATGGTTGCATAATTCAGGCATATATAAGTTTTGCACACTGAGACACAACTGCTGGAGTTGCTAACCACAGTAAAATCCTAGAGTTACAGGTGATAGGCCACATAAACATGTCCAAGGTCATTGTCTCTTTAGTATATATACTTATGCAAGACATTGTGCTTATAGCTAGTAGTCACGGGGGTGTATTTCATCATGCTTGGCATCCCTAAGTCAAGCATCTGCACCAAGTATGCCATGCTCTCCATGGCACAGAAATAGTGGTCTATTACTGTATGAATTTAGGCAGCATGCATGAACTGGTCAAGATGTGATAACTTCATATTTAGTCATTTATTTATTTGACATATGTTTACCAGGAATGTCTAATCAGGGTCCAAGGATCACATTTTTGGAAGAGGCCCAGGGAGAAAAGCTGCAAGGTCAAAAATTACAGCAGAATTCATATAATATATACATGTCAAAAATTGTAATGTAAAAGGCAAGGAAGAGATATGTCAGATATTTTCAAGGTTACAGGGAGGAATTTTATGACAACTTGATTAATTATTGGAAAAGGAAAAAGTTAAGGACAGAGAACAATAGGAGAAGCACAAGAGAAAAATTGAGAGTGTGAAGAAGGGAAAGTGGAGCATGCAACAAAGTAGTTGGTGTGCAAAGAGAGGAGAGAGATAAGCAGAAAAAGTGGTATGTAGGTCATATGTATGTATAAATGAACATAGACATAGGAGGGAAAGAATGCAGTTGAGAGTGCTGCAAGGAGCAAATGTTAAAGAGGTAGTTAAGGTGAAAGGGATATTGTATTAAGTGTTTTTTTTACCAGGAAAGTTAGACTGGGTCAGGAGTATCCATTTTCAGCTAAGGCTGTGGAAGAAAAGCTTCAATACTACATTATTGCACATTAAATTCATTTGTACAACTTAATTACAAGATATAATTCATTTTCACAGAAAAAATGAAGTCATGATTTATTATCCATATATAACATAAGTTAAGACAAATTTTGTTTCCTGAGAGACTTAGATAACAGAAGTGACACAATAGCTGAAAACTTGTCGATATATTCCCTAAATGTAGTATACGCACTGTATAAGATAATAAAACAATAAGAAATAGTCAAGTAGTAGTTAATAGGGCAAGGACAGAACAATAATAATTTTGAACAAGAATAAACAGTGTGGTGCATAAAAATGTTTTTTATGAACATATAGTTTTTTTCAAGCACTTTGTGGATGACATTTTTATGGCATGGAAAGGGTCACCTGAATTATTCCATGAGTTTATTGTGTGTCTGCATTTCACCAACTATGTTTTAAATTTAGTTATGTCTTTTATAGTGAGTCTATTGACTTTTTAGATGTGACTGTTACTTAGTATTTTATTGGGAATTTTAAGACAGGAGTATTCAAAAATGAAGTGTAAGAAGAATTCTTTGTTGCATAAGACAAGCATGCACCCCGATCAAATATGCAGGATTGTAGTAAAGGGACAATGTAGGATTATGAGGCTTCATAGTGATGATTTGGCCCTTGAACAAGCTCTTTTAGAGTTAAAGAAGACTTTTCTTTTTAGAGGTAATGATGAGAAGGACCTTGATGACTTTTAAAATAGTCTGAGGTCTGAAAGGTAGACTACAGGGAGACCCTATTTTTTCTGATGCCCATACATAGTTATTGGATACGATATTGATATATACCAATAGTAGTGATGCTAGATTAATCTTGACTTATTCTAGCAATGTGAGCACAATTTGTGATATAGTGAAGAAGAATTGGACAATTGTATGTGTTGATGAGAAGTTAAAACAGATAGTAAATGACAAACCACAGTTTAGTTTTAGAAAGAATAATGTATCAACACTTCAGCGTATAGTAGCTTTTACTTGCAGGAGATGTAAAGCCTGCAAGTTTGTTGATACAGGGTGCATTTTTAAGCATCCTACACAAGGGTTTGTAATAGAGACATCTTTTTATGCTGACTGCACTACACAAAATCTTATATATTTTGCTTTTTGTGTAACGTGTTTTGTGTTTTATGTAGATAAAATGAACAAGCTTTTTAAACACAGAATTTTAGAGCATATGAATGATATTAAGAACATGAAACTGAGTAATGCTTTAGCACAACATATTTCTAATAACGGTCAGGAGCATACATTTAAATTCATGTCTATATATGTGTCCAAGTATAAGAGGTGATGATTTTAAGAACTTAACTCAAACGAGAGAGCAGAAGTGGATTATTTATTTAAATGCAAATAAATACCTTGGTATTAATGAATGTGTTTCTCTAAAACCAATGTTGAAGGCACACCCACTTCCCCATTAGTTTGTCATTATAGGGTACTTATATTCTATGGCAGCTGATTGATTGCGTTAGTATTTAAATTATAATGTGTTAAACACTGTTTAATAGGTCTGAAAAAGCAGTCTAAGGATGGTGAAAGTGCTTACCTCTGTTGTTTTGGTTTCATATTAAAGATTTTTGTTTTATTTTACCTGTGGTAATCATCCTTTTTCTTTATTCTTCAAGAATAATTTTGAATGGAAGGGACAAATAAGATTAAATTTAGCGGCAGAGAGGAAGAGATGAATAAATGATGCTGAGCAATGGCTTGACTAGAGGCATAAATATAAGTAAAGGAAGGAAGGAGGGTAGGAGGGTAGGAGAGACTAAGTCAAAGATACAGATGGCTTCAACCAGGGTTAGGGCATGAGCAGAGCCACAAAGAAGCTAGGAATTGCTGGAATTGAAGCAAGGTGTAGTCGATGCCAATAAGGAGATGAAACAAATGCAAATCTGAGAAAAAAGATACTTATTTTCCAACCAACAAAACGATAAACGCCACACGAATACTGCAGTAATAACTTCTTTATTGACCTAGGTTTCGTCCTTACGAACTTCTTCACAATGCTATTACTGTTTCTACTCAACCATTTTATACATTGCCAAATATTGAATAATTATTTAATTGACACTTTAATTTCCCTCCAAAAACTTTTAAAAAGAAAATGACTTTGTTGAAATTCACTACATATCTATACATAGCATATACATTCCTAACTCTACTATATAAACTTTAATAAAATTTTATCACTTATCACTTAAAAACTACTAATAAAATATACAATTATTTACTTGTACATAAATAAAGAATTTATTTAAAAATGCTAACTATTATATATACATGTATGAAACTTTTTGTGTTATGTACCATGTTAAATATATAACATTTGATGTATTTATTATAATATATATCTATTGTATCTATTATATACACATGCCTATCTCACTAATCCAACTATAACATATATATTATAAAATATTAATATGCATACACATCAATTATTATTTTTATACCATAAATAAATAAATATTGAATATATTTGAATACCATGAAGACAGCGTTGCCATCAATACAAACCAATTAAATCTACAAAACAATTGATTTAAATTCCTTTGTTGTATAAGTACAAATAAATTATATTTTATAATAATGTAGTGTGCAATCCACATAGTATAGAGCCAACATATAAAGTATATATCACTTATATATTAATATACTATATGAAATTTATCTTTATACATAAAAATGGTAATAATAATGATAATAATGAATGCCACATTTTATTTATTATATATTCTATTTAATTTCAATAGTGGCATAATGGTCATATATTCATTAATTCCCGGATGAATACATGAATTTAAATAAATTTGCCATTTTAATTCCTCCATATCCAAATGGTACATCGTTATTTTACCTTGTGGATCCTGTTGGATTTGATTAATGACCATGAATTTAAATTTATGATCTTTATATTCTATAATATGTCTTGCAAGAGCATTACTATTTTTATTATGCTGTATATCTAATAAATGTTCTTTAATCCGCTCTTTAAATTTCCTTTTTGTTTTACCAACATAAAAGGCTTTACATTGCTGACATAAAGCTATATATACTACATTTTTGGTTATACAATTATAATGTCCTTTTATTTTGATGTTACACCCATTGATCACTATTTCTCTACCTGAATAATATATATAACTACATATACTGCATGTTCCACATTTGAAATTCCCTTCTCTTCCATTTTGATATTTTTCAATGGTTATTTTATTTTCCAATATATTTTTGAGAGAGGGACTCTTTTTATACACAAATTTTATCGAGCCATTGAAAATATGTCTCCCTATTTTATCATTAACAAAAAAACTCCCAATTTCTCTTTATAATATTTTCTATTTCTTTGAAACAATCATCAAATGTAATAATATACAATGGAATATGATTATAGTTATCTTTTTCCATTGTACTTTCATTGCCCAATGTTATTGTGTGTAATAAACCTGTTTTTAATATTGCCGTATATGTCCCATTTTGTCTTTTATTTTTCACTTCGTTGAATATTTTGACACAAAATTGTTCTGGGTATCCTCTATTCATGAATAATTGCATGATGTATTTTAATTCTTTTATAAATTCCATCTCTTCACTTACCATTCTGGCTGCCCTGACCATCTGCCCTTTCACAATGGCTTTTTTCTGATGGTCAGGGTGCCAGCTATCAAAATGCAAGTATGCATTAGAAAAGGTGGATTTTCTATGTATTTGTGTTTGCAAAATATTCACATCTTTATTATATATAATATCCACATCTAAATAGTTGATTTTATCCTCCTGGACATTATATGTAAATCTTAAAAATTTTACTGTAGTATTAATATATTCCAAAAAATTTTCCAACATATATTTATCTCGATCCCATATAATGAATATGTCATCCAAATATCTAGTATACATTACAAGATGTTTACCAAAATCTGTTCCAAATAGATAATGTTGTTCCCAATAACTCATTATTAAATTTGCGTACATGGGGGCACATGGTGCCCCCATGGCCACGCCATTTAGGAATTTAGGAATTGCTTTAGTGAGAGAGTTTGAAAGTAGAATAATTTGAAGTTGTTTGTAAGTTGATGTGAAAGGTATGGTATGGTGTTCCTGATTTTGGTTACAGAGCCAGAATACAAAGCATCCACCCCTTTCCAATCCATCTTGGTCTTTCAAAATTTGTGGCTCTCCACTTAGATAGCTAAAGTTTAAGTTTCCCTCTCTTTCATATCTAACTGCTTAGTGCACATTGCAACTTTTAGGATATTAACCATTTTTTTTCCATTATACCTTTAAAATCTTGGAATGAATGCTTCTGTTTTTGATTCTGGTGAGAGAAGGACCATAGGGACATTATTTCCTGGAAACCCCTGATCATCAGAAAGCCTGATACTTCTTCATTGGCACAAGCTTGGAATCTGTACTTATATTTTGCTCCTGGTGAGAGAAGGAGCAGAGTTCATTGTTTCTGAACGGGAAGTGAATGTTTGTGTTGGACCTTCCTGAGGGGTCTGGTTGCTATTCAAGGCATCTACCAGGAAAAGACTAGGACAAGTCTTCAGACCCTTTCATCATCTAGGACAAGACTGTTGATCACAAAAGAGCATGTGATCTAATTCTCATCTTGGGATGGGTGCTACTGTTTTGCTTCTTGTGAGAGAAGGTGCAAAGGTGCATTGTATTCCAGCAGCATGAAGCTGTTGTGAGACATACACTAGTAGTAGCCAGGCAGTAGCCAATCAGGCAAATCTCTTCTTTTCATCATTCTTGACCAAGCTAATTCTTTCTTTTCAGTAAGTACTGCTTGATTAGTTGCTCTCTAATCTAATTTCAGATTCTCTCTCTAAAGACCTCATCCATAAATCATCAGGGTCTATGTATTAGTTTCCATAAAGTGTTTGGCAGTGCCCTGTATAGATGCACACACCATGAGTTGACACTTTTCCATTTAAAAACACTCTTGAAATTTCACCAATACATAGGTGCACACAAGGCAACTAGTTTGTAATGACAACCACTGCTCCCAGAGTTACAAACCAGATACTCCTGACATTACTTTATATTGTCACTGCAATCATCTAACCAATAAAAAAGGGCCTGATGCTATGGATGTGAAATTTTCCACTATTTCCTTTACCATCTTGGTGGATATGGGCATCCTGAGGCAATGTAGAAATCACCTCATGTTTACTTATATCCAGCTAATTCTCAAACAAACCAATATGATATGTGAGAAATTTATTTCGTAAAAGCACTCCTAATGTCAGTCAGTTTGTCAGGTAGTATACCCACTGCACCCATCACACACAGTGCAAAGCAGACATATAGACCCACATGTGCTGAGGCAATTAAATGTAACCTTCCTAAACCCTAAAGACCTCCTAGACAAAGTACACATAACAAACACCCTCAGTAACCCTGAATGCATTCTTTCAAAACAATACCTATATCAACACATACAGCCACATTTCATGGAGCCTCTACTTTTAAACCCATAAGGCAAGCCACCACACAATCCAAGACTCTGGTGTCTCCATTGTGAGAAACACTGATGTCCCTCTCACCTGACTGAGTAAGGAAAAAGTCACTGGGCAGGATTCACGAAGCCTCATGGCTTACACGGAGGCTGCAGTTAAACGTTGTGACGTAAGCATGTCATGCATATGCATGAGGGCATGCTGAATTACACCTAAGGCTAACACGGTCCATGGAAGACAGTTGGGGGCGTGTCCATAGGCCGAGCCCTGCAAGCGGACACACCCTCAGAAGAGTAAAATTGCCCAAAGTAAACACCCACGATAGAGGCAATGGAAATGTGAATAAACACAACACAACACATGCCCCCACAGACTATGAACAGAAAATATATAAATGAACATGTTATATATTTTTTTTAAATCGTAAAGATGCTTCCCCGTGAGTGCGCTCATTTGCGCGGGCGTGCCCGTAGCTTAGCCACAGTTAGCAGTCAGTGGAAAAGGATATAAGAACTAAATATGCAAAGTAAGCCAAGAAGCAGTAGCGTAGCGGTAGAGACGTCGGCTGAAAGACAGGCATTCATGGTTCAAGCCCCCATAGCATCAATTTTTATTTTTAGTAAAATAAGCAAAAAACAAGTGCCTCACAAACATGTACACATATAAAATCATAGTTTATGTAAAATGTAATGAAATAGTCCATTTATTTTGAAGAAATTTGAGATAACAAAACAATAAAAAATGCGAGATGTGCCTATAGCTGAGCTACAGTTTAACAAGGTGAGTGCATCTGCCTGTAGGTGAGCAGTGGTTTAACAGGTGTAAAATGAGTGCCCATAGGTGAACAGTGGATTAACAGGTGTAAAATGAGTGCCCCTAGCTGAGCTGAGCATAATATGCGTGCTAACAGCCAAATGAAGCGTAAACCAGCATAACCCGTTTGCGCAGAGCTGCACACCGCGCCAACAAGCTAACCGACGGGCAACATTGAGCAAGCTGTATCAAAACTGCCTTTACACAGACACACACCTCAGCCTGTCTAGACAGTCATAAAAAATAAAAAGCAGTGGCCAGGTTCGAACCCAGGATACTATGCACCATAGTCAAGGTACTGAACCACTAAGCCATGACAGCAGTACCTAGAAATGCAGTAATAGCAAATATATAGGAATGAATACAAAGTGGAGCATGACAAAGCAGGTTTTGTGAAGGTGATACAATTCCAAAATGGCCAATCACAGATATGTGCGGGAAAAACGGCATATATAAGCCCCATAGGCAGTAATACACAGCATAAACAATTGTAGAACTAACTTGCAGCCAGAATGTCAGGAGTAGGTGAGGGTAGCTGCTTTTGAGCACAGAGGTGGGGCATTGAGGAGTCCATATACATGGTCTGGCTCCTAGTCCACAATCATGAGGCCCAACTCATGCAGGGCCAGGTCCTGAGGGGAGCATATAGGGCTGATGCGTGGGACTGGTTGGCTCATGATCTCATCAGTGCCACAGGGATTCCAAGGACTGGTGAGCAGGTTCGTCACCACCATGCGGACCTGAAGAGATGCAAGCAGGACCAATTGAACCTTTGGATCCAGGAGGCCTGGCAAATGCCCAATGCCCCACTACTGAGTAAGCTACATTTAATTATGTATGTAAGAAATTAAACTAGCTGATATTATGGAGATGTGTATTCCAATATTACTTTATTTATATTACAGCTGCAGGTGTCCGTTCTGCGAACCGCAGAGCCTATGGCAATAGGCTGGTGCGGTTGCACCACCAGGCAGGTCAGTAATCCTCTCCAAGTAACTGTAAAGAAATATAAAAGTATGACAGTTAGCAAAAGAGTGCAGTGTAGTCACTAAGTAATAAAATGTGCAAGTAACAGTGTAAGAGTGTTTGCAAGTATTGCTTGATTACAAAAGTGTGTTGCAGTCTGTAATCCAAACAGAAAAATGAAAATGTCTGAAATAAAGTCTGAAATAAAGATGCCCCACCTGTAATATATAAGTACACAACCTGCAGCATGCTGAAAAGTACAGCTGCAGAAGATGAGCAAATCACATGTGTGAAATATACCCCTGTTGAAATACTGAAACATGACAGAAGTGAGACTGCTGGAAAGGATTGTAATAACTACATGTATAACATGTCAATAAAGCCTAGAAGTAAGTATCATGCTGAATAGTAAAATGAAAACAAGTGAGAGAGTGTGAGAAAGAGTTATGAATCCACCAATAAAGTAGTAATAACCCCTGAATAAAATATACTGCAGTCAGTACAGAATGAAATGAATGTGAAAAGCAGAACCAAACAGTGAAATCTGTTCAAAGTGTTGCTGCAGCTGGAATGTGTATCCCAAAATCTGGATATGTTGCTCTCAGTCTGCAATATGCAGATAGTATGATTGTCTGACATACCAAACATCCACAGTTGTCTATAGCTATATAAAGCAAATGTAGCAGGATGATGTAACTGAACAAAGCCAGATATGAATGTGTATGAAGAACAATAAAATGTGTATTGATGTAGCAGTAACAGTCCTATCACCAAATTGAAGTAGTTATCATATAGGAAACTGTAGTTAGAACAGTAGTGTGTATATATGTGCAGTTATTAGAAATGTACAGCATATGTATTGGTATTCGAAGGTGTTAATATTATTTTCTTCACCCCACCCTATAATCACATATAACCCATTCCACGTGAAAATTGTATGTGCAATCACAATTAACACCCCTGGACATTTGTCCTGTTGGGTCATAAATATTTGCATGTCCGTTGATGCATCTGCCCTGTTTATACATCCAAACCTGATGGCCTGTTGCCATCAATCAACCCTGCATGTTGTTGGACTGTGTATTGCTGTTCAAATTATGCATGTGTTATGCTCGCTGTTCAATGGTGTGAATATCTGGGTGTTTGGTTAATGGGAATGCTAATGCATACTGTTACAACTAATTGTGAATGGTATTATACGTTACTAACCCAAACTGTCATGACATAATGCAAAACATAGGACGACAGGGAAGGCAGGTTCCAGCGGACCCACCTCTCCCACCTCAGCTGACGAGTGCACCTGGCACTAGTGCCCAGTCTGGACCCTCCTCCGGTGGCCCTGTGCCACCTGCGGGTGGAAGCACTGCAGGGGATGGGGCTCGTCCCCCCTCTGCAAGCGTGGCTGGAGGAGAACCACCACTCACCCTCCATAGCGTCCGGACTGTGGTGCGTAGGGAGATCCAGGACTCTGTTCTTGGGCCCATACGCCAGCTTGAGGCACAGGTGGCACAACTTACGGGCATGCCTGTTGCCCGGCCTACACAGCCCCCAGCACAGCCTTGTCCTGGGCAGTGAAGGAACAGTGGAAACTGCCCATGGGTGGAGACATCAGTTCCACTGTTGCCATCTGTGGGCTCATGGGCTCTGGATATCCAAACATCCGTCCCCGTCAATTGTGTAGCCCCCCCACATGTGTCATACACTGCCCCTGTATGTGTCTTGTTTGTCTTGTCTGTTGACCTACCCAACCTACCTCCCCATCTATACCGACTTCCTTCACCTGACATACCACTCTAACCTGAAAAAAAAAAAAAAAGGGCACTCTGTACCCACAAAAAAATTACGCCCCATACATAGCTGCCCATTCCGCACACATGTCTGCTGGACATGGAAACTATCAATTGCAATTGGCTGTACAACAAGTATTATTGTTGTCCTGACACCTCTCTCAGGGGTGGAAGGTTTCAAATGTCAGACCAAATTACATACATATGCACAGCTGTTGCTGATGAAGAAATGGGCAGCTATGGGCCTTACCTACATCCCTCCTGCAAATCCCAAGCTTGTTTCCCTACTGTCTTACCCTCTTTGTGACTCCTTTTTCACCACTTTCCTGTCTCCCCATTTTCATTTCTTTCAAAGAAAATAGCGCGGGTGTGCGCCAGAGTAAGCACTGTTAAGCGGTTGTAAGCAGGTGTGCGCGTGTGTGCACAGAGCTAAACGCCAGTGCGCATGCGTGAGCTCCGCACAAACCAGCGCTAACCCAGTTACAACTGCTTAAAAGTGCCCTAGTCACTCTGATTGACAGGTCCTGTAATCAGTTCAAAAGCAAAATAAAATCCAACTGTCAGTCCCGAACCCAGGACCTTGGAAACAGTAGTCTGCATCACCTACCACTAAGCCATGACTCTTATACAAGAACATTGTGCTAAAATAAATATATCATGTAATAGTAGGAATGAATGTAAAGGGAATATAGGATGTGTAGTACACAAAGCATGTAATTTATACTTACTGTCAAAACTAGTGGATTTCCATAATAGTAGTGTGTGAACAGAAACAGCCATGCTAGTTGGTATCTAGTAGGTAATAATGTCAGTTAATGTACATATATAAATGTATGTATATTTACATAAATATATATATATATATATATATATATATATATATATATATATATATATATATATATATATATATATATATATATATAGTTGTAGGTGTCAGTGTGCATACACACTTACTACAGGAAACAGGAGAGAGGAATGGAGAAATGTGAATCTACAACACAGCCTGAATCATGAGAGAGATACTAACCTTTACACTCACAGAACAATGTCCACAGCATACCAGCATGGTCCCTGCCCTTACAATCTGAAAGGGCAACGCCTATCTCACATACCCTTTTATAGCACTGTCCTGAAATCACAGTGAGAACTGCAATCAGTACACAACTGGCTGCATGCAATTAGCAAATGCTGGCTTACAATTGGTGCAGAGGCCATCACATGGACTTATGCAGATACCTACAAAAGCATCCTGTACTCACACTTCACACATGCAATACGTTCATTGCACTGTCTGGAGGCAGACAGAGAGAGAGAGAGAGAGAGACAGAGACAGAGAGAGAGAAAAAAAAAAAAAAAAAAACAACACACGGTACACACACTGAGTCTAAGCTGTCAGCAGTGACAATAGCAAGCCATGCCAGCAGCAGCAGGAAGCAGTAGTAGCGGTAACGCAACCAGCTGTGACAAACACAGGTAATGTAAAGTAACAGGTTAATAGTCTGCATACTGTGAACCCTCAATATGTGTCATAGGTCTGTATCTATAGGTATGTCCATGTGATATGTTGTGTGCACGTAGTTCCACCAAAAGGGGATGACTATACATTACATGTCATTCAGTGTTAGGCCATGATCCTGGCAGCAGTTTTCTGTTGCAGTGAGGCCTGTCTGTAAGATGTGTGTATCAGCTGGTGTAACGACTATGGCGCTTAGTTAGCAGTCATCTGGGAACTTTGTCATCCACAACCCGCACATGTTCGCTTCTACATCTGAGAAATAAATGCCAAACAAGAGGGGTCCTAGGACAGAGGCCTGTGGGATACCACATGTGACTGGCATTGAGTCTGACATGGCTCCTACAATATCGATATTATGGATTCTGTATGTCAACCAGTGTGCAACCCATCATGTGATATATGTAGTAACATGTAAGCTAATGAGCTTGTCTATGATGCCTGAGTGGAGTACTGTGTTGAAGGCCTTAGGCAAGTCCAGGTAGGCTGTATGGATTGCGTTGCCCTCATCAATGGCTGTAGTGACTGTTTTGAAAGGTCAACCAGGTTCAAAAGGCAGGATCAGCCCATCACAAAGGCAAACTGGCCGGGAACAAGTGTCTGCAAGTACCCAATATCGCTGTATATGCGTCCCATACTGAATCATTCCATAGCTTTGCAGATAAGGCTGGTTAAGCTTATGGTGCTGTAGTTCCCAGGGTCAGTAGAGGTGCCTCCTTAGTGGAGTGGGACCATTGTTGCTGTATGCCAGTGTTCAGGTACATATCCTGTAGTACGGCCAAGGTTAAATATCAGTCTTATATGCGGTTGTATGTCCTCTTGTAGTTCACGTAGCACACATCCAGGGATACCATCAGGTCACATTGATGCTGTGTGTTCTGCTTTGCTGAGGTCGGCCCTCACCTGGACATGTGAGATGATAGGGAGGTTACATTCAGCTGTGATAAGTATTTCTACTTGTGGGGGAGAAGGATGGGGGATATGTGCACCGAACCTGTCTGCAGGAATGTTGCCAATATCTGTGTGTTCGGTGAATGTTAAGTAGGTGCGTATTAACTCAAAGCATATCTGAGGCGTTTGGTCCATATGTGTAACATAACTGAAGAAGGCCTTGTGGTTATCTATAGTGTTCATGGCCATTTCCCTCCCAGAGTAGGCGGGGGATGTTGTTATGAGAGACCGTAGCTTATTACCAGTGCTGACCACAGATGCCTTCCCTTAATGTGAATCTGCTCTGTCCTGCAGTAGCCTCCTTCTATTGTTATACAATCTGCCTTTGGCTGGGGTCCACCGAACAGGATGCCTAACCTTTGTGCATAGGGTCTGGGTTAGAAATATGTGTGCATGTTCCATGCAATCTTTGGGATGTCCGTGGGAAGCATTCACAAAGGGGTCAGCAGTGTGGTTTGTGGCTTCCACTGGCCCAGTGGGCTGCATGGATACCATCTCAGTCCTAACAAGTGAATAACTGTCTAATCACATACATATCAAAGTAGTCTACTGTGCTGGTGGTGGTAGTGGTGGGATATGTATATCCAGGCCAAGTAACTTGTGTCCAGATCACACTAGTGGATGGCGTTCCACATACAGTACCTTGGTATGAACCCCCAGAGTGAGGTTGTGCATTGGACCTGTCGCAGTGTGCTGACCGATGGGGCATGCTACTATGTTGTATGGAATGTGGCAGGTTTTGTTGCACAGGTGTTGGCTGAGCACTGATATCTGGCCATGTACTTGTGTATCCACCAAGAGACACACACATACTACATATGGGAGTAGTAGTATATCACTACAGTTGAATATCATGTATAGCATGCGTGCCATATATTGCTGACATAGTCTGCTGATATCCTGTTTGTGTTCTCTTCCAGGGACATGGCGCGTCAGCGTAATCCCACCTACTCTGCAGCAGAAGATGAGGAGATACACCAGAGCCTGGTGCAGGATTATGACATACTGTTTTCCCGCACCAGCCAGAATCAGCAGGAGAGGGCTGCACTGTGGCAAGACCTTGTCCGTAGGGTAAATGACATTGGCACGCATAATAGGACATATGAGCAGGTACGACATCACTGCAGTGATTTAATCAGAAATGTCTATCAGCGTGCGTCGGATATCCACAGGCAACAGGTTGCCACAGGAGGTGGGGTGGCCACACATCCCCCCCTCACCAGACTGGAGGGGCTACTCCTAAGTGTTGTGGCTCCAGCCCCGGAACAGCAACAGCAATACACCTGCATCATGATGGAGGCTGGATCCACACAGCAGCATGACATGGAGCATGCAGGTAATATGCCATATGTACACTTGACTGTTCTGTACACTGTTAGTTTATGCATGTGTAAGGTGTGTCTGTGGTATGTAGCTGTCAACATAGTATGTAATTGTGCATGTGTGATATTAGCAATATCAGCAGCTGACATGTGAAAAGCAACTGGTGTACTACTGCACTGTATCATATGCAGTATCAATGGCACAGTTGTGCCCACTGACATTAATCTCCTCATTTCTGCAGGTCCCTCCGGTGTTACAGCAAGGCAGGCCATCCATGCTGGTGAGTGTGTTTTAACAATACCTATAATAGTCCTGATAGTGCTAGTAATACTAGTGTACCTCAGTAGTGCTCTGTGTGTATACTACGGGGTGCGCATGTGTGCATGTGTGCCTGTGTCCATGTGTGCATGTGTGCCTGTGTCCAAGTGTGCATGTGTGCATGTGTGCATGTGTGCCTGTTTCTACATGTGCATGTGTGCATGTGTCCACGTGTGCATGTGTACATGTGTGCATGTGTGCACGTGTGCAAGTGTATGTGTCCACATGTGCATCTGTCCACGTGTGCATGTGTGCATGTGTGCATGTGTCCACGTGTGCATGTGTGCATGTGTGCATGTGTGCATGTGTGCACGTGTGCATGTGTGCATGTGTGCCTGTGCCCATGTGTGCATGTGTCCACGTGTGCATGTGTGCATCTGTGCATAAGTGCATCACTGGTAACATTGTTTGGACACTGTAAACTGTGTTTCCTGTCTTCCTCCCACAGGTTCTGGTGCTGCTCTGGTGTCCTGCAGCAGGGAACGTGAATCTGGTGCCACAGGTACTGATAATGATGATATCTGTGTAATGGCACAGGAAGGTGTGTCAGGGTCCGCCATTGGTCAGCCAATTGACAGTACACAGCTGTCAACCCCATCATTGCGCACAATCATCCTGCCAGTGCATCCTATGTCACCATTGTCCCTAGGTGATGGACAGGATACAGTGGGCATTGACCAGGGTAATGTGGTATCTGTGGCACATGCTTCCCCACACAGCAGTCATGGGCAGGGTCCTGCGATGGTACCACACAGGCAGTTGCCCATGGGTTCTCGTGGGAGCATCCGTGGGTGTACTGCCTCTGGCAGACATGCCCAAAGAGGTCTGTCAACCTCAGCTATGTTTTGGGCTGTCATGCAGGCACAGTCATGTATGGAAAGGTACACCAGACAGGGTCTGAGGGAGCTGAGAGCATGTCGCACAGCCATGACTGACAGTATGTGTGACATCGCGGATGCTATCCGTAATTTCACCGATGTCATAGACAGACGTTGTGGGGGCATATTACAGCAGTTCCACAACCACATGTCCATGAGCCAGGGCAATGGTGGGCGGTTGTGGTGTCGACGTGGCCGTATGCCAGCAACAGCAGCAGCTGGCAGTCGGCGCGGACAACAACAGGCCTGCGGACACCCCCATAGTGCCAGTGGGTCTGTGCTGTCATCGGAACGCCCCAGGAGACCACGTGCACGTGGCTCTGGACAGTCCCAACAGGGACCTGTGTCCAGTCAACACACTCCCACTTCTGATGACAGTACCAAGTTTGGCTTAGTACCGGATACAGTCCATAGCACCCCTGCTAGGCACAGGTACCGTGTCCATGCCCACAGACACTGATCTGTATGACCTGCCAGGTGTATTCTGTGGCTGTCCACAAACTCCTGTATATGGCAGCCATGAGGTGGAACTGTGTGCGTGCATACACACATGCAAAATGTTAACACCTAGGGCTACCACATACACGCACACACAGCACCAACAGTGCCCCACCCTGTACTGCTGTCCCTCACCAACACACATACACACACATGTCAATTGGTGGTATCAGTGGCAGACTCAGGCATACCTAATTCACACCCTGTGCATATGATGAAACTGTGCCACCTCCTGCAATCTCCAACATCAGCGCAGGAACAGGTATACACGTTGCTGATGCACAGGGTGACTACATAGAAGTGTATTAGTAGTATCATGTTGGTAACAGTACAGTGTGCTGATATGACTGTGTGTATATCCCTGCATGCCTGATGCAGTAACCGTATGACTGTCCTGAATTGTTATCTACACCCATAGTATGTACCAAAGTGTAACAGCTGCACATTATTGCATACCGGTGGTAAGGATGTCAACAGATAGCCACATACATGGGTAGCACAGCGGGGAAGCTAATGCAAGTAGTGATACGCAATGATGGACATGAAGAGTATTGGTGGCAAAATGCGCACAACGACAATGGAATGTGGATGTTTGGGCATGTTGATATGTGTGCAGTACCAATGTAATCCAAATCACAATTAACTATGACATAATATCAGTTCTACCATGGACATCTGAGTTGTGCATTCCTGGGTACATGTTGATAGTGCCTACATATTTGCACTGTTACCTACTGTTAGTGTTACCCCTTCTTTGTTGTACAATGGACTACTTCCAGCCCTGCTTACTGTAGCTTTGTTTGCATGCATGTTCACTTGGGTTTCCCTGGAACACTGCTTCCACCTGCAATGCAGAGTTACAGTGCTTCTGTGGACTCCTAGTGACATCTGCATAGCGTACGATACTTATGTCAAGTTTACACATGACAGAACATCACTGTCTGTCCTGTTTGCATGTACGTTGCCTGTGACACATTGCACATCTTACCTGGCATTTACCCATGTGTGCAGTCATATATGCCAGTGCTATGAAATCAGTAGCAGTACACCCACACATACACACCTTCAGTATGTTGTTCCCCATTGGCCCTATGTGTTGGTAATCACCATGGCAATCACACTACTATGGTAGCATGTGCAAAGGTAAGCTGTGAATCACCTCTATGGTCCAGTTGTGGTTTATGTGAGTCATGTGGCAATGTCACAGCTGCCACATGTATGCAGTCAACCCTCACCCCTGGCCAGGAACGTACAACACATGTGTGGGATGCCACCACATAGCCAATCTGGGGACTGAGCACTCTGAACCCAGTAATGCCATACCCTGTCAGGTGGCATGACATACTACAGTGACTACAATACCAGTCAGACATAGACCCGCACTGACAGCAATCTGAACACACTGGGGCATACTTGGAGACTCAGAATAGCATCCTGCCTGAGCATCACACACCTCCGCAGCTGGCACACAGGCATACATTACGTCGGAACAGAGCACATGCCACACATGGCACACACAACCCGTGTGCCACTCACTCACAGCCTGTAGGGCTACACAACACACCTGCTACAGATGTGTCAGGTACCTCTCTTGGCTGCTGCAGTGGGGTCCCACTCAACAGGCTGTACATGGTGAAGGTCACAGTGATATGCCTGTGGGGCACTATGGTCCACCACAAAACACATGCATACAGGTCAGTCAGAGTCATGGACACATATGACTCAGTCATTGACCATGCCACTATGGATGACCTGAGACATACCTCCCTGGACTACATGATAGGAACATAAAAGGGATCTCTCAGCATGTGGCACGGGCCAGTATGAGCCTGATCTTGGTTGCCATCATACCCTCACCAAGTATGCTACCACTATATGTAGGAAGGGTGTTCTATGTCTACATTCTGCTCAATCTCCAATGTCATTCATAGGGTATCCACTGGCTGTCAACGTGTGCTTACATGCTAGGGAAGCCACAATGATTTGCAAGGGGCAGCTTGCACGTGACACCCATGGGACAATGTATATTGGCGAAGCCCCTTGATACACACATAGTGCCTTATGCTGCAGGACACGGATTACATAGCCTCCTCCACGGGTATCACACAGGATAGGACACTAACAGTGATGCTACACAACACCAGCAGTGTACACCGCAAGATGCATGCACTGGACACTGTCCTCAGCACGGTGAACTGCAATGTCTGTGCAGTACCAGAGTCCTGATTCATGGCTCACAGGTGCAACCCATCACTGTCAGGTTATACCTCATACCATGCCTGTCATCCCCTACACATGTAACACACATGGACAGGGGGGTGGTATCCCAAGGCACCACAGATACACCCACCTCCAGGTTATTGGCATAGCACAAAGCATCAGGGCATATTCATGTGCAGCTAACAGTGTGTCGGACTGCCTTCTGGTTCATAGCCTGGTACACACAACCCTCCCATACACAGGAAACCCACCTATCCTCCATAACAACACTGGCAATATGACAGTCTCAAGAACTGTCTTTATATGGCTGGACTGCATCCAGCCAAACATTGTGCATGAGCATTACTGTAGCTACAACACACTAGTTGAAAGGTTCCCAGCATGCGGTCACTGAATTGCAGTGGAATAACATGTTACCACTCCCACAACAGGTGGGAACATGCAGCACCTGTACATCGACTACATGTAGACTATATGGCCCAGACCAGATGTGTATCCCCTGCTGTAGGTATTTTACCATATACACCCACACTGTATAGACACATACCGCATGCAGCCCCTGCACAGTAAGACACAGTCATATTGTTATGCATTGCAAATACCATTTATCCACTCCAGGCATGTGTCAGACATGGTAACTACTGCAGGTCACAGGTATTTATATGTATGTGTCACACACATACATCATGTGTGCATTGCCATTGCTGGTTTAGGCAATGGCATGCATTGTTATGCACAAAGACCCACACAAGGTCATAATGTGTGACACAACCACAAGTGGCAGTTGTGGGTTTCTAAAACATACCTATCTGTACTCTGACAATGGTAATAGACCCAGTAGTGGAGCGCACTATTGGCATTACTGGCCAACTAGCCCTGTTTGGCTGTGCTGATAGTGTGGTGACATCCCCTGTGTTTACTGGGGGAATATGCAGCATCTGGTGTAATGTAGTATTTGCCAAAAGGATCTGTTCTCTCACACTTGCAATTACACACACCCTACTAACCCCACACACACACACACACACACACACTTGCCATTTGCAGGATTCATACTCCTACCTAACTATGTCACGACAAGTGAGAGAGACGCATTAGTGAAGCACACTATTCGGATTACTAGGAGGTTCTTTTTCTCCGGCTGTACTTATAGGGTGCTGACATCATCAGTGTTTGGAAAGGGTAATGTGCATCATGTAGTGTGATCTCCTGATTTCCAAAAATAACATGTTTTTCATACAGAATCGCACACACACAAACTCCCCACATCCAAACACACACACACTTGCCATTTGCAGGTTTTAAATCCCAACCTAACTATGTTATGGCACTTGAGAGAGAAGCATTGGCAGAGTGCGCTATTCGGATTACAGGGAGGTGTCCCTTCTCCAGCTGTATGTATAAGGTGCTGACATCATCAGTGTTTGGAAAGGGTAATGTGCATCATGTAGTGTGATCTCCTGATTGTAAAAGAGCACATGTCTTTCATACAGACTTGCACACACACAAACTCCCCACATCCAAACACACACACACACTTGCAGGTTTCAAACACCTATCTAATTATGTTATGACACTTGAGAGAAACGCATTAGCAGAGTGCGCTATTCGAATTACTGGGAAGTTTCCCTTCTCCTGCTGTACTTATAGGGTGCTGACATCATCCGTGCTTAGATAGGGGAATGTGCATCCTGTAGAGTGCTTTCACAGTTGCCAAAAGGGACATCTCCCTCACACAGACTTGCACACACATGAACCCCGCTCACCCACACACACACACACACACACACACACACACACACACACACACACACACACACACACACACACACACACACACACACACTGAGCATTTGCATGGTTCAAACTTCTACCTACCTATTTTATGACACTTGAGGGAGACGCATTAGCAGAGCGCGCTAACCGAATTACTGGACATCTGGTCTGCACCTGCAGTATGTATAGGGTGCTGACATCTTTATTTCTACAGAGGTATGTACATCTAGTACTACCTGTCAGATGGGGGATAGCATATATATGCATTTGCAGCCACCTACGTCAGGGTCAGATATGCACATCACACTGGCAGGTTATGTTCTATACCATGCTTCGTGACCACAGGACCTGTAACACACAACACAACCAGTCCAGAACACCACTCCCACATCCAGGACACACACTTTGCTTCCCTGGAAACAGTGCCGGGATATGCAGGTGTTCACATACACCATTCCAGTTGTTAACATCAGGTACAGGCATATTGTGTGAGAGAACTACTCAGGCCTCTACCACTTTATCCTACAGCCACTGCAATTTGTGGGTCCATGTGCTATGGCAGAACCACACACCACAGCCACATGGGGGAATACATTTTGCACCCGTCCATCTGCAACATGGGTACTCACTTTTCCACACCAGAGGTAGACCACCATTGTTGATATCTGACCATACCCACCTTTCCCTGGACATCCATATCCCATCCCCACCCCCAGGCAAGGTTGTCACTGCAAACAAGCTGTATTTAGCACAAGCAGACTCTACACTTGTGAAGACTGGGGTGGACGACTTCAAAGAACCCATGCTGGGGGACTATACTGGCCACTCTGCATAATCCTTGACAATTGCATTCTATGAGCATGTGTAAGGTTTGCATTGATCATGCTATCCCACATATACCCATGACTGCTCCACAACAAGACACCTGCCAGGTGTACACCAGCGATATATGAGCCATCCAACAGACAGAGTGAGCTAATACATTGCAGAGCTGTAGCCCACAGAGGGAGGACTTCTGTGAACAGTACCGGCATGACACTTCATTCCCACATAATCATCACAACACAGTGTTGACAGTGGAATTGTCCAGACAATGCAGATAGGGCTCCCCTCAGTCTGTTATTGATGGCCACTTACTGTTAGAGGTCCTCAGCAACCCTCTTCCAGCACACACCAACAACATGGCTGTGGCTTAGCACATTCAAACCCAGGGATCTCCACTGTGCCCCTGCTTGACAGAGGCACAGCTCACTAGCCTCACATGTTGCCTTATGTGACCTACTTTACAGTGGCACAGTAGCCTACTGTACTGGGGTTGCAGATGCCAAGCACACTCTGGCTAAGCTGTCATTCCCTAGGGCAACAAGCCTAGTATTGACCTCTACACCCATATGTTCAATTGTCAGATGCACAATATTTGTTGTGCTGTTATACTGTTTGTAGGTCTTTATTGCCATTGCATTCCCTGTTCCTATGAACAACTTGTGTATATGTGGAAGATGTTTGAATATGAGGGTGATCCACTATATCACTTATGTCTCTGTAGTCATTTACTGTGTGCACTGGGCAGATTGCAGTGTTGTGGTTGGTTCCTGGAATGACACGTACAAATACCAGATATGTGTGGCCAACTGCTAAACGGAGTTATGGCCTAAGTGTGTGAGCATGCCCAGTTCAGCCTTTCCATGGCATGTTGTCTGACATATGCCTCATTTATCAAAGTGTGTGAGCATGCCCAGTGTGAGCTTTCCATATGTTGAACTCTGAAGTCCACCACATATTTGGGCGTGTGCAAACTTCAACAATATCTCACATTTATGGTTGTGTGTTGGGTGTCATGTTGTCTACTAACTGGCCAACTGCTTTGTGTCTGCCACAACAGGGATTATACTGTGCCTGCAGGGATTGCATGGGATACTTTGCATACAGTTGTCAACATCCTTTCATAATGACCTAACACTGTAGTACCGTATAGTGTACTGGTTCAGTACTTTCACTGTGGTGGACAGTATCCTGGGCTTTAGTCCTATCACTGCTTGACATCTTCATAGTGAGCACAACAGACTGTGTAGGGGCCAGTTGTGCACATATGACCATGTTGCATTATGTTCAGATATGGACTACCTACACCAGGCTTGTCAAACATTGGTAGTGTATTCCACAACATAGGTGGACATTGGCAAACACTAGCGATGTTCCCTAGGCCATTTCTGATGCTAGTTACAGGGTGTGTTTGTCCTTCGACACACATTGTAACTGGAGTTTTCCATGGCATATGTCATGGTTAGTATACTGTGCCTCCGTCTACCTCTGACATAACAGTGATACCCAGGGTTAACCTACCATCTCCCATCCACTCATCGGGATTCCTCTTGAGGGGTGTCGATAGGTGACTCTCTGGCTAACCTGTACTGGGAGTTTACTCAAGAATGGGGGTGCCTTCTGTGTTATGGATCATTCTGTACAGCTTGTCCTATATATGTCAGTGCTGGGGTTCAGGTCTCTCATGTGCATAGCTCACTGCCATTCAGATTGTACAAGGTGCAGCATGTTCATTGATTCCAGCTTGGACATGGCTTCATACATCAGGCACAGCTTGCCTCTGGCTGGACAGTATGGCAGTGTGTGGAGTTGCAGTTTGTTTACTCAGGCAACACATGGCATCTGTTCATGCTCTTTGCTACTACTGGTGGGGTACTGTTGTGGACTTTACAGTTGATGGAGGTGTCTGCTGAGGTATATCCCACAGGGGCTATTGTAGTCAATTGTGACGCTGATGAAGGATGACTGCAGAGCCACAGTGACCTCCCCTTATCTACATCTGACAACCTTCATGATTGGGTGGGTATATGGTATGTTTCTGTGAACACTACAGCCACATGTTTGTCCAGTGCAGGATATCTATCACCTTGTGTCCCCAGGGCTCTCATTGCATGTTAGGTACGTAATGGGTTAACACCTGTGTGGTAATTTGTGGCCACTTACTGTATATCTACGGTGGTTGTCTATACACAGTTCTGCAATTAGCTTGCTGACATGGCTATGGCTCCAGTTGTCTGTTTCTAGGTGGCCCTTTTGTGGGTTGCTTGTGTCAGCTGGGGGTCGGATATGGTGGGCTGTTTGTACTCCTCTGCATACATGTTCAGTCACAGTCCTTCCATGTTGGCCTGTACCTATGGGACATATATACGGAACGGGGGGTGTGTCCCAGGACCAAGCCTTGTGGGATGCCACTCATATCTGCTTTGTAGTCTGACATGGATGCAGCATGTCTGACCATGTCAGTTCTGTCCTTGGTCTGGTTTGCAACCCCTCTACTGACATAGGGGCATATATTTAAGCTGGTGAACATATCCATACTGAACTCATAGGGTATTGTCTGGAAGCATATGCACGGTCCAGCTACACTGTGTGGACCACATTGCCCTCATCAATGACCTTAATGACTGTTTCAAATGGGTCAAACATGTTTAGGGGCAGGATCTGCAGTTACAACAGCCACACTGTGTAGGGTCCGGTATCAGTAGGTCCAGGATAACTTTATGTCTGCGGTACATACTGATTCTTTCTATAGCTGTGCAGACCAAGCTTGTCAGGATCCTGGGGTGGTAGTTTGCAGTATCCATTCAGGCAACACCTTTGTTGTGAAGGACCACTGTTGTTGTACAATGCTCTTTGGGTACATATCCTGTGGTAAGGCTGACATTGGGCAGTAGTGTGATTTGGCATTCCATTATTCTTGGAGTCCATGTTGACCTCAGCCCAGGACACCACAACATACCTTTGCTGCTGTGTGTTTTGCTTTGCAGATGATGGCTGTTACCTCAGCATCTGCAATGTCATGGGACCAGCAGTCTACTGGGATAGATATTTTGCATTCTGGGGGGTGGGGTTTGCACTGCACCTGTCAGGTTGTATGTTGGCAATATGTGCGTGTGTTTGGTATGTTGTTTGTAATATCTGTGCGATTCAGAGCATATCTGTGGATTCCCAACATAGTTCCTACCATCAGTTAAGTAAGCCTTGTGATTATCCTTAGTGTCCTGTACAATTTGTATCTTCATAGGTTCATGGGTTCATACTAGGCTATCCACCCTAGGGCATTAGTAAGCCAAGCCAGAGTGTGTGTGTCTTTCGTCGCCCCTTGCTATGTGACTATTATGGCCATTTATGATTTTCTTTACTGTGCCTCTGTCTGGACATGACACAGTGAAGACCCCCAGTGTACATGTACGATCATCCATCCACTTGGCAATATTCCTGTTGAGGGGTGTCAGTGAGGGGCTCTGCCTAACATGGATTGGGATCCTGTTTCTGGGTGTGAGGAGCCTCTGGGTTATGTATTTGTCCCTCCAGCACATCCTATTTCATTATGTGTTGAGGCTGACATCTGTCACTCTCACAGCTCCAATGGCTTTGATTTCCTGTGGTGGAGCATGTCCATTACTCCTGTGTTGGCTTGTACAACAGACATACAATGCCTCTGTGTAGGCAGTCTGTGACTGCATTCAGCTGGGGTGTCTACAGCCAGGCAGCATATGACATATATTTGACACCCTTTATCCTCTTGGTGGGGTACCTTTGAGGTCTTCCAAACCGCTGCAGGTGTCAGGTACGGTACATCCCATATGAGTCATTGTACTAGATTATGGGTCTGATAAGGGAACAGTACAGGGGCACAGTGACCTCTGTTGATGTAGATGTGAATCCTTTCATGATACGGTGTCCAATATCGACAATCTTCCTAGCCACATTGGCATTGTGAGTGTCACATGACAGGTTACTGTCAACTTGTGTCCCTAGGTCCCTGATTACTCCTTGCATACATAATGGTTTACCACCTATGTGGTAATTTCTGAGTACCTTGTCTGGTATTTGGTGGGACATTCATACTGTCCAGTGTCTTCAGGATGTCTGGGTGGAGTTCTAGTGTGTGAGAGTGTGGTCTGTCGCATGCTACAGACTGTACAGCAGTTTTGACTACACTTAGGTGCATATGGGTGGTCTCCGCTGCTTCGTGCATTGTCAGTTACCTGGCCGTATGGGTGTCTGTGCTACATATGGATACTCCCACTCCTTTGATGTTTTGGTCCAGGTGTTGGGGCCATAACTCATGATATGTGATATAACCTGGTAGTGCTGGTGTGCTATCAGTAGGCTTGCAGCAGGCTTCTGTCACTGCACAGACATCGATGTTCTCCATACTGGGAAGTGCCTCAGGGGCATGCATATTGCAGTTTACTCATCTGGCATTGGTCAGCATTACCCTTATGTTTCTTACCACTTATGTTTTCTAGGGTGGTGGGTTAGTCTTTTTGGCCTTGCCTACGTACGGCTCTATGGAGGTGGCAAAGGCCTTATCCAGTATCCAGACGCCCAGGGGTAATAGGTGCAAGCCATCCCTGAAACAGCAGCATGGCTTGTCATGCATGACATCTCAAGCAGACAGACATTAGACCCTCTTGGACTGACAGCTGTAACTGTGCCACCTGTTAAAGATAATCATTCTGTGTTTGTACTGTGGCATCATTCTTAGTGAGGGTTGGATGCTGCAAACAGCCAGTGTCATAAGGGCCTGGGGTACATACTCAGAGAGCTCATCCATGTCTCTTTTCATGTAGTCCAGGGAGGTACATCTCAGGTCATTCACACCAGCATGGACAATGAGTGCATCATATTTCTGCTTGATTTGGGGTGACCTGCGTACTTGCGTTATGTGGCATATTGTGACAGCCTACAGGCAGCTTACTGTACCCTTTCCCTTGTTCAGTCTGGTGAGTGGGACAGCAGTGTGTCTGCCTATACAGACACCTATTACAACTGTATCAGGCATGTTGTTTCTCCTTCTGGCCTGTGACTGTTTGGCACACCAGCTTTGTGTACTATGTGTTGCATGTGCTATGTTTGGAGGTTGTGGTTGCTTGGGATCTGCTTTGGAGGCTTCTGTTGGTGTGGTGTGTTTGTAATTAGGGCCTCCAGGAATGTTTTTCTGTGTTTATGTGTTTGGTTTACAGTTGTGATAGGTCTATGTGGGACTGGGTTTGTGGTGTATGTGGTTACCTTCTCCTCCTGACTAGTTTTGACAGTACTGAGTTGGGGGAGCTCAGCCTCCGGTTTGGATACATGGTTGCATCTCTCACATATATTTGTATTTATTGAGGGAAGTTGTGGGTTGTCTGTGTACTTGGGCCAGGTGTCACATTGCCTCTGGATTCACAGATTCTACTTGTTGTGGCTGGCCTTAGTGGATTGTATGTGTGGACATATTTTATTGCCATACTACTGATCAGTGATTACTTCCCTTTTTATGTTTGCTCTATCATGTAGTAGCTTCCTCATTCTCTTGCATGGTTTGGTAATGGCTGGAGTCCAGCATGCCAGATGCCTGCTTGTATGGCATTGTGTCTTGTTATTTGTGATTGCATACTCCAAGCATTCCTGGCTGTGTTCATGGAATGCCTGTATAACATGTTCTGCGGTGTGTCCCATATTCTGCACTTGCACAGGGCCTTTCGTGGATTCCACATCGGTTTGGAGGGGTGCAACCTATGCTTTACACATGTTTTTCATTGTGGTATTCTGGCCAGGGACTGTGGTCAGGATGTGTATATCCAGTGTGATTACTCTATGGTCTGGTCTTACCAGTGAGGGATACACTTCTCATCTTGCCATGCAGTACACATGTTGCTGATTATCACAATCAGTATGCTTACCCCTCTTGTGGGAGTGGTACGTTGTTCCTGGGCATTTTGGTTTATGGATTCAGGAAACTTTTCTCCTACTGTGTTGGTGCTAGTATAATGCTCCCAGTGTATGTCTGGCTATTTTCAGTCAAGCAATATAATGTGGTTTGGGGGGCTTGATACATTAATGTATTCCAACATACGCCAGGTGCAGTTCCTGGTATTAGGACAGTAGTCTGCAGCAGGCTATATACTGGGAGGCGGTTTTAGCCATTGGTATTTGACCATGGCTAATCCATGCTGCTTCTTGTTGTGGTACCAACATGGGGGTGTGGTTATCCTTGACATTTATTGCTAGTCACCCTCCTTTTGAAGCTTGTTCCATGTTTTGCGGCTGTACAGCACAGTATGAGGTGTAACCTGGTAGTGTTAGGGTGCTGATGTGAGCCTTGACCCAATTTTCTATTACAGGACTGATATCTACATTCTCCATACTGTGTGCGTTTACACTGCACACATCTTGCTGTTTAGACTTCTGGCATTGGGTAACATTACATCTAGGTTCCTATCCCTTGTGGTACCTTTGAAGGTTGGTTTGTGTTTTGAGACTTACCTATTCAGGGCATGCTGTGGGTACTGACAGCCTTTGCCAGTATCAATGGGACCTGGAATGATAGGTGCACGCCACCCGTAGCAGGTAGTGCATCATGTAATGCTCCACATGTCTTCCCAGGCTGAAACACATTGGCTCCCCTTTGACTAACTGCATTACTTCAGCCAGTTATTGCAATTGATCATCCCATCGTCATTTTGTGGCTTCATGCTTGGTGAGGGTGGATGTTAGTCAGGGTCCTCAGGTGTGCATATAGTACATGGTGTTACATTACTTAACGCATGGCATTCATGCCTCAGGTGGTGCTGCAGGGCTGCCTCTGTCGGATGCGCATATTACACTCCCTGTACATGTTTGTGAGCAGGTCATGTCATTTTAGGCATCCCTGTTATTATTTGAGTGAGTCAGAGGGGGTATCATTCCCAGGGTTCCTACTGAGCCAATGTATGTGCTATGAGTTACCTCTTTGCCAAGGCCAGGGCATACTGGGCACGCCTCCTTCTGCCTACTGGGGCAGGCTCAGGTTGTTCCTCCTCCAAGTCATGCTCTGCCTGTGATGGCCTTGGCAATGGTGGGGAGCTGTTTGGCCCAGCCCTATGCTGGTCCTGCTGCAGCTGTTTTCGCAAGATCATATTATGTAGCATAGCACATACCATGACAATTTGGGTACATGTAGTTGGTGTGTACTGCAAGGCTCCACCAGATGTGCCCAGACACCGGAACCGTGACTTGAGCAGCCCAAACACATGCTCTATTACATTACGTGTATGTGCGTGTGCCTCATTATGGCGTTCCTGTTCAGGTGTGTGTGCATTTCTGATGGGTGTCATCAGCCATGGCTCCAGTGCATAACCTGCATCCCCCACTAGGTGTCCGTGTGGGATGTCCCCATTGGCAAATGTCTGGTACAGCTGCATCAAATGCCAGATGTGGGAATCATGGTAGCTCCCAGGGCAGCCAGCACACGCATTCATTATTATGCCCTGGGCATCACACATGACCTGGCAGTTGATGGAGGGGAAGCCCTTGCAGTTAATGTAGGCCCTACCCCACTCACTGGCTGGTGCTTTGATGCGTATGTGCGTGCAGTCTATTGGAAGAGACGCATATTGCTGGCCAATACCTCACGGGCATTGGGGAAATATACATGATCACCGACATGTGCTGACATGGCATCCAGGAACTGGTGCAGTACCCTGGAGGCTGATGCCTGTGATATTCCCATCATATCACCAGTTGGTCTTTGGAAGGTACCTGTTGCTAGTATTCTTAGGCCAACACATACCTTGGTTTCCACTGGGATGGGTTCCCCTCTGTTGGTTCTGTGTGAGGCGTGGCCTGCACAGCTCAACTATTTGCTGCAGGAGCTCTCTGTCCACTCTATAGCGCTCTACTATCTCCAGCTCATGTAACCCATGGTAGGTGACCCTGGGCCTGTACACTCTTCTCCGTCTCCTCACTGTGGGTTGTCTGGCACCATCTGCATTGTCACCACCCTCAGCAAGTCGCCTATGTCTCATTATGACAGCTATGGCAGCCCCTAACATTTCTGCTCTGAGTTCAGCTTTTCAGTTTTCACTTCTAATAGCTTACTCCTGTCTTGCAGTGTCTCTTGAGAGAAACATCCTGCACTGCTGTTTGCAGAGTTTTAAGTGCTGGGCTGGGCTACTATTCTGCCTGTGTAATTGCCTGCTTCTAATTGTTTTCACCTGCTAGCTCCAGCAGTATTCCCTGCTAGCTTCCTACTAATTCTGTTGCTTCCTTTTTCCTTTCTGTTCCCTCAGGGGGGAGCAGCGTGCATACCAGCAGAAACACGCTCACAGTGGCTTACATGCGCGCACACATGCTTACACGGTTCAGGATCTGCCTATTTGGGTTAAAACGCGTGCACACCAGCGCAAACAGTGTTACAGGTCTGCCAACAGACTCCTACATGCTCAGTCTGCCCTACACGCGCGCACACCAGCAGAAACAGTGTTAAACATCTACCAACACGCTCCCAAATGCTCAGTCTGCCTTACAGGCGCGCACACTGCCCTACTCGCGCTTCATGGCGCACACACGTGCGCATGCATGCCCAGCAAGAAACTTTGGTGTAAGTAACAGTGTACACCTTCCATTTCTTGACTTTCCCATGCTTATCTTGTGGCACTCCTCTTTCCCTGATCTGTGTCTGTCATCTGTCATGTTACACTGACCTCCAATGAACTGCATTTCTTTCTACCATTCCCCCCTGTGATGTCACCTATCTCCTACTCTATTCCTCCCCTTATGTATCTCTTACACTACTCAGACTGTGCTCATTTGCTATGTGACTGTGGGATTCAGTATCCTAACCCTCATTTACATGAGATTCCCTACTAATGCTTAGTTACATGTCTTAGACTCAGCTTCCCCCCTTAGCAACCACTACACGGTGGCCATGTTGTTTTTGGTCTGCTGGTCCCTGCATTGTCATTCCATGTATTGCATAAAACCCACATTTGTGGGTTTATAACCTTCATTTTATGTTTTATACAGCGTTTGCGCGGGGCTGCGTTTAAAAATTTTTGCATCGGGTTACCTTGCCAATGGCCACATATTTGGCCATTGGCATGCTGCCTGACACATATGCACCCTTTATTTGGAGCTGACATGTCTCGGTTGTGATTTTTGCAGAAATGTACTCAGTTGTCAACTGAGTACATTTCTGCAGCTAAAACGTCTCTTACATGGGCTGGTTTCTGCTTTGTGGATCGCTAATATACCTCATTTGCATACCTTTCAGCTGCAAGTGAGGTATTTAGAATATTCACACCCAGTCCGTGTAAGAGACGTTTTAGCTGGTCTCTTACACGGAGTTTCGGGCTGTTCCTGGATCGTGAGGCTTGCATGGAGTGTTACACGTCTCTTACACTCCTTGCAAGCCTTCGTGAATCCTGCCCATAATCTGTTGCTTATCAAGGGCCAGGATCTGCCACATTATGCATACACTCAGGTCAGTAGACCACAAGTGCCAGTATGACTCAGTCATAGCCCATGTGGGTGTAAATGACATGAGAAGCTCCTCCCTAGACTCTATGAAGAGTGATATCATGGAGCTCTTGGAATATATGCCCCAGGCTGGTATAAGCAAGACACTGAGAAGCATTATACTTTCTCAAAGGATGAAGCCACAGTATGAACATAAGTTGACTGACTTTTATAATTGACTTTGTTTCTGGTATCATTCTAGGGAGGGTGAAATATTTATCAGCATTGAAGGAGATGGCCAACAGACCATGCTGCTTTGCCAGTGATGGTCTGCACCTCTCCCCTCTAGGCTTTTGAATAAGAGCTACAATTTTTTTCTCCCCCATAGTGCCTTTTTTAGGAAATGCCAAACCGAAAGTACTTCTGACATAGCAAATCAAAACCAGAAAAAGTAAACGTGTTACTAGTCAATGCTAGGAGTCTAAACAAAAAATTTCACTACCCTGCAAGCTGTCCTCACTCTAGAGAATGATGTCATCTGTGCAGTCACTGAGACATGGTTTAAAGCTGTGGAGAGCAAACTGGCAGTACAAGGCTATAATGCCCTCCACACATCTGGACTGGCTGCTATACAGAAAGGGACTAAAGGCAGAGGTGTCTCAATTTACATCAACAATAAATATATCTCAAGACTGGCCAAACAGGACAATGCATTTGAGCTCATTCATGTTCAAATCACCATAGGCTAAATCCCATACCACTTTCTTGCAAGCTCTATGACACAGGAAACCAATAACATGTTTTTAAATGTACTGGAAACACTCACTGTCCAATCCAATACCATATTCCTGGGCAACTTTAATTGCCCCATTATTGATTGGGAATCATATATGACACCAAATGGGCAGGCTCAGAGATTCCTGGATTTTGCAAACACAGACTCCATGGACCAGGCTATCAATACATCAGCCAAGTGTGCAAACATATGGATCTTGTCCTCACTAATATGGGAAAATGCTGTGTAATGTCTTCTCTGTCAAAGTCAGATCACAAAATGGTTTCCTTTAATGTAAAAATAAAATTTGGAACCCCAGCTAACCCTGGAATGTTCAGGAACCACTCTAAGGATAGTTTCTTACTATTAAGTGATGATCTGGCAAAATTTAAAGCCCCCATAAACCCTGAGAACACTGCTACTTATGATGAACTGTTCACAGAAACCCTATATACGCATGTTGATAGATTCATAGAAGCAACTATACCCACAAGGTAGAAATACAGAACTAACTCAAAAAACAAGCCACTCTGATGGAATCACAACATCAATAGGCTGTATGAAAAAAGGAAAAAAATCATGAAAAAATTAGGAGGTGTAGCACCCAGCAGGATAAAAGCACTGTCATCAAACTAAACAACTCAGCGGACAAATAGCTCTACCAGAGCCAAATTTGAGGTAAATTTTGTCTCTCAGGCCAAGGACAAGCACAATGCATTCTTTAGCTACATCTGCAACCTCAAAGGGAATACACAGTTGTGTGCAGAGCTCATTGTTAATGGAGCCACTAATACTGAGTCAGAAGGGATAGCAAACCTATTGGCCAACAAATTGCTCCAGCTTTACCCCACTTTTCACCTCAACCTCCCATCAGGAAATACTATCAAATATAATTCCCCCTACTATCACTAGAGAACAGGTCCTTAATGCTGCCATTAAGGCCAAGAAAATTACATCAATGGACCCAGACAATATCCCAGAATGCTTTCTGAAAACATGAAACATGACTTTTCAGGCCCTGTGAAATTGTTTTTAACTGTAGCTTTCAAACAGGCTTCATGCCTCACAAATGGAGAACAACATTAGTCATTCCTCTGCACAAAGGTGGGCCATCTACAAACTCTGGACATTACAGACACAAACATCTCACTGTTTTCATATGCAAAGCCATGGAAAGAATTATCATTGAAGTGATACATAATGGCATAAGAAACCTACAGACACTGGACCTAACCCTGTTTGGTTTCATCAAGGGCAGATCATGTCTACTCACCCTGGTGGACTTCTGTGAGAAGTTCACCAAAGTAATGGATGAGGGCAAAATGGTTCACGCTGCCTACTCTGACCTGGACATTTGATATAATGCTCAACTCAGGCACTGTTTACAAACTCAAGAGATTAGGTCTACACCCTTATGTTATCTGGTGGATAGCCAGCTGGTTCAGAAAAAAGACTCACAAAGTTAGAACTGGGGAGTCAACCTTTACAGAGAGGCCAGTCACAAAAAGAGTCTCTTAGGAATTGGTCCTGGCACTGTTTTCTTTTGTCATTTACTTCTCTGAAGTCAAGGCCAATGTCAATGGCCTATGGCTGACTAAATGTACAGATAATTGCAAATTAGGAGCAGACATAGACTCCCCCACTGATACAAATGTTCTTCATGAAGGGCTGACACAGACAAATAACTGGTGCCAGAGCTATGAACTAAAACTGAATGCCAAGAAATGCATAAGAGTATCATTTAGGAAGTCATCCATCCCTGGTGACGATCATATTGACAACACACCCCTAAGAGATGACCCAGTAGTCAGGAACTCGGGGATACACATAGATCATAATCTAGACTGTGACAATCATGTGACTACAGTAGTGAGGAAATCAATCTATGTTGTGCATCTTAGAAACAAAGGTATGGCATCTAGGTCCAAGAAGGTCATTTTTTCCAGGTATTCAGCATTCATCAGACCTGTCACTGAGTACAGTCCCCCTTGGTATGTACTTAATCAGGTACATCAAACAACTGGAATGTCCACAGAGGTTTCTCACTAAAACAATTCAGGGCATAAGTAGCATGTCCTCTGCAGACCAATTCAGGGCCCTATCCCTGTATTCTGTCACCTACAGGCTGTTAATGGGAGATCTATGCCTGGCATACAGGGAATTGTCAGCCCCCACCTTGATGGACCTCCTGCATATTTTCACAACAAATAGCACCATAATTATCCATTCTAAAGACTTAAGCCTTGTCTGAGATATAAATGGGAGTTGCTGAAGAGACAGGTATGTATCCCAGAGACTACCCCCTCTCTGGAACATCCATGTGAAGCAGAGTTCCACTGTAACCAATTTCAAATGTAGCTTGGACAACTGGATGGAAAGCAAGAAATTCATCCCTGGTTTGGCACCTATGTTTCAAATGGACACAGGCAACCTGTAAAAGGTTCACCTTTCAGGGCCCTGCTTGTAAAGGTTTCATCTCCCAAAACCCTGCTTACACTTATCAAGGGTACCAGAACTTGTCAGAGATTTGAGATGCATGACTAGGCTTTAAAAGGCCTCAGTGGTCATTAGCCTTGTACACACCTATGAATCTATGATGAGATTAAAAGCTTCATTTAGAACAAGAGTAGTTAGGGAGGTCAGTTAATGGATTTTAGGAAAGCAATGGCTTTTTGAGGCCAAACATGGAGACATTATGGGTGGCTTTACAGATGTGAACTTTGGAAAGCTGGGGAAAAGTTCTGGGGGCAAAGGCTAGCAGGTGATCACTGAGAGAGTCACGGAGTTTGTCTGTGTTAGTAACTTTAGTAGGGTCAGAGACCAGGATCTAATCTAAAATTGAGCCTTGACTGTTTGCTTTATTATATCTGGTTGGGGAATTGTTTAGTTGTGTAAATTTATATAGGTTCATGCCATATGATGGAAATTCTGAGGTTAGATTTTGCCATCTCCTAGTATGATTGATTCATTAGCTATAGTATTAGTTAGCCAGGAAAGTATATTTTCTAACATTGGAATATTGTTACCTGGGGGAAGAAAATAACACTAATGTAAAGAATTTTTGATGTATTTAACTTCAGAAAGCAGGCAAGAATTTCAGCATTTGTAAATGCTGGAAAGTTTTGGGAGTAGGAAGTAAGGTTATAGACAGTGGAGTATAGAAGAGCTATGCCACCAGCTTGTTTTAGTAGTCTGTCAGTTCTAAGGATGTTATAGCCATGGGGTAGAAATTCTGAATTTTATGTAGTTTAAGCCATGTTTCTGAGGCTACTAATATCTCAGGTTTATAGAGAGAGAGAGAGAGAGAGAGAGAGACGAGCTTGGACATCATTTTTATTGTATCTGTTAAGAAGATTTTGATTAGGTTTAGAGATTTAGATGTGGCTTTGGGGGAAGCTGATAATGTAAGACCTGTGTTGGGGTGGATGTTGACATATTTTATTATGTTGAACAAGTAAAATGTATTACAGGGGACATATTTTGTGTTGTAGTTGTGTATTTGTATTCTTTGTAAGGGAGACAGAGGCAATTATATCTTTGGTTTAGTACAGAGAATTGGAAATAAGCTGTATAAAATCACCGATGCCATGGAAGCTTTTGAAAGAATTATTGTTAGTGGTGCAGGTGTTAATAGTGGATAGATGTGTGTTTATGGTGAATGTATGTGGGATCGTGATGAGTATAAGAGAAAGGAGGGTATATATAAACTTGCAGGATGCATGGAGAGTAGCATTCCCTGTGGACAATAAGCTATGAGTGACTTTGAGAATTCTAACTACAGGAACATTTCAATGACTGAAAGGGACATGGTGAGTGTATCTGAAGCAGCTGTCTTATGGATACTTCACCAATTTGTAGATGCCATGGTACAGTATAGGTATGAACATATATGGTTCTCATGCACCACAGAGGAGAGAAACAACACTATGTAGTCATTTTATAAAATAGTCTATTTCTCTGAGATACTGGGAGATGTTTATTGTACCTACATTGTAATATAGACCCCCACCTTTTGATCAGAGATGGTGGTATATAAACTGCAAGCAATTCCACTCCAACTGTCCGATTTTCTGCAATGCACAAGGTATAATATACAATGTGTCAGCAGGGCACCCAGCAGTGCCCACATCTAGCACATGTGTGACTAATACCAGTATACTGTGTATACAGATTTCCCATATTACCATCTAAATGGCAATGCGAGATATCTTCTGGAGCCATGACACCAATAAGAAATGAACACATAATAGCAGAGAATGGTGCAACATGAATGCATACAACATTAACCTCGCAGACCCTGGTTGTTGTTTAATGTATATACAGACTGATTAAGGACTACTTCTGCTAGCATCATGTATTTGATGGTGCCCTGCAGTACAATCCTAAAACATGCATGTAGCAAAAGATTTTCAGTCTGTGCACTATTATACGGCATGCTGCTAAGCAAACAGATACAGTAAGGATGTCCTGGAGTCAATAGTGGAGAAGCTGCCAGATGATGAGCCAGTGGGAGCATAGCGGCAATGGATGACTATGTGAGGAGGAGGCAACTGTAGGCAAATCTCTATAATATAGTGCTATTGAAAATTCCATTTAACATATTCTGAATAGATGGCTGGTATACGGGGAGTCTTGATTTTCCTGTAACAACAGCA
The DNA here is from genome assembly GCF_019279795.1 of Protopterus annectens. NCBI lineage: Eukaryota > Metazoa > Chordata > Ceratodontiformes > Protopteridae > Protopterus > Protopterus annectens. The sequence continues at coordinate 1,385,625,279 of NC_056737.1, forward strand.
ACAGCAACAACGAAAATACTTCCTAATTCTGTGACCCTGAGTTGAATGGGTAGGTCATCTAGTTCCACATCTTACATCATATCCACCTGGGGCATCTCCAACTTATTTCAAGGACAGAGATGGTTCAAGACAGAGATGACAACAACTCCTTCATGTCTGTTCATGATGACTCTGTAGGTTGAACTCCATCCATAGCCTTCCACTCTTGTGTTATGCAGATTGCCTTGTCAAACACATGCACATTACTGAGAGCAACCCTTCTCCAAGCCTGTGTGTATATCCTATTTTGGCCACTGACAACAATGATATGTTCTAAAAGGTCCCATCAATCACACTAATGAAAGGCCAGATCATATGTATCATTCCAGAGCATTAGCCAACCAGGCTCACCAATGGATAGCAGCAGGATATTTTCTTCATCCTCAGAGAATTTCCCTTTGTGATTTCCTTCAGTGTCAAGCAAGATGAACTGTAATATCAAAGAAATGGGTCTATATTAGAACACCAAAGTCTTAAAACTTTGAATATTCTAATATCGACCCCTATTCAGCGAAAGCTTACAATATCGAACATGCAGAACAGCAAATGTTTTCCCAGGGAAAACATTTGCTGTTCTGAAACACATACACACAACACAAGCACAACAAAAAAACAGCAATCCACACACATACACAAACTCCTACATCTAACCATATCTCTCAACCTCTTAGAGCAAAAAATATGGACAAAGGGACAGATTTTAAATATTGCTCTTACAAACTTAGAAAGTTGATACAATAATAGGTTTTGCATTAGTATGAATTTTCTGAAGGATGTGGAGTCTTAAAAATGTCTGTCATTATTTAATTACTTCAGTCCTCAGCTATTTTCCAGAAAAGTACAGATTTTAGGAGGAACACACCAAAAATATGAGGCAAAAATCTGGACATTCTGTGAAAATCTGTACAGTTGAGAGGTATGCAACTCTACACTAAACTGCACATACACTACTATCTATCCACTCACCTTAACCCAAACCCTAACCCTAAGGTCCATCACAATCGCACACTTACCTGACCCGCACCCTAACCCTAACTCACCTAACCTGTGCCCTAACCCTCACATCCACACAATCGCACACTTACCTGAACCTGACCCATAACTTTCCACCACAGTGTTGAAAATAGCAAAGCGACGGAAATGGCCAACCAAATTCTTTCCCTAGGAAAAAATTTGGTGTTCTGCAGCTTCGCTATTTTCAGTATTCACTGAATAGGGTTCGATATTAGAACATTCAAAGTTTCAAGACTTCGATGTTCTAATATAGACCCAAAGAAATATATGAGTAAGTTGGTGGCATGTTATACACAATATGCCTATATGTCATCAACACATCAACATGGCAAGTGTTTACTTTACACATTCTACATGCCACTAATGATTCAGCATAAGTCACCTGTAGAGTTACCACCCATACAGTGGCAGTTAGTATTGTTTGTTTCTGGGTGTTGCTCTGACAAGATCAGGAGGCCACTTTACTCTGCAAAGGAAAAAAATCCAGAAACACAAGGGTATCTAGAGCAGATCATGCATTTTGCATGTCCATGGACCAGATCAGTAACATACTTCTACGTAATGTGATCATGGTCAGAGATTTTGTTATATTCTCTTGAACTGTCTAAGTGCTGCAGACCCATCAGAGAGATTGTCTGCCATTGACAATGGCATACACAGTGGATATCAACAATAGTACATTCACCCACCAAGCTCAACTATTACAGAACCCCTGATATTAGTGCATGCAGCCCAACAGTAGGCTGAGGCCAATGCCAAGATATCCCTCTGGACTTGTGTACATTTCTCGAGTTTTATCCTCATAACTCCTCCTTTGTAGCTATTTTGAGTGCCCCTCCTCACAATCCCAGTCCAATCATGTAACACCATGGTACATATGTGCAAAGAGGAAGTCTATTCATGTGAAAGATTATCTTCCCTTAAAGTAATCCTTGACACAACCATGGCATTTGTATTTGCAGCAACTCCCTGTAGCTTGCTGCTTGACCATCAAATGTAAATGGAAGTTTAGGCCACCTTCTCCATTCAGTGAAAAAGACACAGGCATACTCCTTTCAACAGCTGCAGTCCAGAATTAGAGATGATTATAAAAGCTATATAGACACACCACTCGCACGGTCATGACATGGAGGGCTGTGCATTACCAGGCCCACTGCCTGAATGGCCCTTGCAGACACAGGTATGACACTCTTTCCCACAATTAAAAAAGAATAGCTAATGTGTCATTGCCCCATCAGCAGGCAAATGGTTTACCAATTACCCTCCAAAGCACTGCATTTTGAATTATTTTCCAAAAGACAAAAAAAAATAATGAAAAGGGTGATTCATAAACCTTAAAAAATACACACAAAAAATGTGATTTGCAGGAAGGTTCTGCCCTTCACCTCCCAAAATTATATATGCCAACTCCACAGTAGCACCACAGTGTAGAAAATAGTCAAAACCCATGAAACGCACTATGACAGGTTGCACAGTACAAGTCATTGTGTCAAAACTTACATAACCTTACAGTTTTAAAAACAAGCATATCAGCCAAAGATCCATTGACAGGTCATTGATAAGCTGCAGACAAGCATGTCCTACTAAAAGGGCATATGCAGCGTACTGCTCACTAGATAGCTGTAACCCTCTCTTAACAGGACTCCACAGCTTATAAAGCAGCATATATGAGTTACACAGACTCATACAGAATAACACACAACATTTAGTTATCTGCGGTGATATCTGTAGTGGGTGAGAAACACATACGTTTTTGTCCTAAAACAGTACCTGTTATCATCCACATGCTACAATACACATCAAGAGTGCTGTTTTTTCATTTGAACTGTTAAATAACATTGCCTGCGAGTATCATGCCATGGCATAAGCACCTACCCTTGTTCGTAATACCCCATATAGACTGAACCTGTTGTCAGATACCTGCAGTACCACCACAGCGACTCCTACTCCAATACAGTCTGAGATAGTTCAACAAACAACACTCAACTATAATATAAACAAACAGCAGTAAAATAAATAAATAAATAAATAAATAATGCACAGGCACCACTCCTCTGTCATTTACCTCACTTGTATGGTTGTGTGACTGACAGAGTTTCATTTTCCACAGTGTCATAATCGTTCATTGGGTTGCTCAGTAGCAAACTTCCATAGTGCAATAAGCAGACTAATGGCTGCCGATGTTTTTATCATTCATTTTTGAGGTTTCTGGTCATCTCATTATGCCCACAATACTATTTCGAGCAAACATTCTTGAATCACACATTTATCTCACTGCACACTTGCCCAAGGTGGGACTACAAGTTTAACACTGTGCACTGTGTACTAGCAAGGTGCAATGAGCATGTGTGGGTTCGACAATGACATTGGCAGAGACATGGGGGAACTTAGAGTAATACTATGGTCTATATAGGCACTGAAGGGCAGATATGGAAATATTTATAGCTACTGTGTTGTTGGTACCATACCTCTCAATTGTTCAGATTTTTGTAGAATGTCCAGATTATTGCCTCATATTTTTTTGACTATTCCTCATGAAATCTGTGGTTTTCTGGCAAATCCCTGAGGATTGAAATAAGTAAATAATGACATACGTCTGCGTTTCAGACTTTATATCCTTCAGAAAATTCATGCTAACACAAATCCAGTTATTCTAGCTACCTTTTAAGTTTATAGGAGCATTATTTAAAATCTGTCCCTATTTTTTGGCATTTGTCCCCCATTAGTTTAGGCTTTGTCAGGATTTCTTGCAGTAAAGGCTTAGATGTATGGTACACCCCTTGCATGCGATAGCTCACATCCTAACACCATCCTGCCAAGCCATGTATATTCAAGCTATAGTGGTAATTTGCTTTGTCATGCTAATGAGGTACACAAAGTTGAGTGTCATGTGCTGATATCACCCACCTGTACAGATGTGAGAATGTTACCATTTGTCTGATAGATAGCTATGGCTTCTAAAGGTGCAGTGAGGGTGGTAGGGCTTCCAGGTGAAGCTCTAAAGAAAGCAAAATATTTTTATACTTTATCTAGAGATACTTCCAGGAGCACCTGCTGGAGGACTCGTATGAGGGTCCACAGTGTAAATTGGAAGCCTTGCTATGCTGGCAACTGCTGCTACTTGTGCATTTATATTACATAATTTAACTTTTAAAAATTCAAATGTCACACTTCTCCATCCTCACCCTTTATACTTCCAAATTTTACCTATATATAGCTAATAGTAAATCTGCATAATGTATAAACCACCCACCCCATTATATATCCTACTTTTATTCACATTACTGCTACTTCTTCCTCTAACCTTTGCCTACTTACTCACCTCCTATGAATACCCACTACATCTAGACCATCACTATCCTAACAAGGAAACCAATGCTCTATCCCTACCACTCCTTTTTAACCATGCTAATATAACATCTTCACCCAACTACCTACTTGCAAAGTATCATAGAATACTACATATTAAATATAACACATTTAATCTCAGGAAAAATCTACTTCTTTACAACAAATTCTCTAACCCAAGCTATATAGGATTACTACTCTCAATAAAAGATGGAGACATCCACCCTAACCCAGGACCAACAAGAACTCCTAGTACTCTCCACAGCCAAAATCACTACCCTATTAATTCCCTTAGTAAAACATCTAACTCCCTCCAAGTAGCCCATCTTAATATACGTAGCATAAACAACAAAGTATCTCAACTCCAAGCTCTAGTAGAAGTATATTCCTTTGATATCCTCTGCTTAACAGAAACATGGTTAAAACCTGCTACCAAAGACAATGAAATCCTTCCACCTGGATATAACATACTAAGACTCAAATGAGTAGCCAAGAAAGGAGGAGGGGTAGCTATTCTATTTAAATCAGGCTTACAGTTAACCACCTACAACTGTAAAATACCTCTTGATTCCAATGCAGAAATTCTCATCTCCAAACTTCATATTAACAATGCCAAATCCATCTATATCATCTGTATGTATCTTCCTCCTGGTAATAACATTGCCGCCATGGAAAATATTCTTTGCTGGCTATCCCAACACTTGCCCCAAGAAACCACAATCCTAGGAGATATAAACATTGACTGGAACTGCTATTGTAGCAGCCTCCCTACAACTCACATTAACCTATACGGTTTTTCAAAAAACATTACATCCCCCACCAGGATCAATAAAGCTAACCAGAAAGCAAGAATATTAGACTGGATTCTCATAAACCATCACCCTCACAATTATGATTCAGGAACCCTCCCTGATGATATAAGTGACCACTCACTTACCTATATTATCAGGCACAAAACCCATACTCCCAATCCAACATCTGTCAAAAATATCAGATCCAAAAGAACTTTAACCCTGAGCTATTCAAAAAAGAACTAAGAGCTTGCAATTGGTCTCCCTTAAAACACCTCTGTTTAGAAGAAGCCATCAATTACTTTAACTCTAACTTCCTTGCCATTCTCAACCAACATGCTCCAGCCAGATTAATTAGAGTTAAAAACAAGTCTGCCCCATGGCTTTCAAAAGTAACCAAACACAAAATGCACCTTAGAAATAAACATTGGGCCAAATGGAGAATGACTAAAAACCCTGTTGACCAACAAACCTTTATACAATTAAGAAATGACACTAAGAAAGCTATACTCTCTGATAAAAGAAATTACTACCTACAATTCCAACAAACTAATCAGAACAACCCACACAAATTCTGGACTAGCATTAACCAATTACTCCACCCAGGTCAATCCACCACATCTAACCCTCAGAATACTGACCATAATAATCCCATGAATACAGCCAATACATCCAATACCTTCTTTACTAATACTATCCAAACACTAGCTAGTCAGCTATCACCTAATAGCTTCACTCTACCTTCCTATAACTCTGCCTCACCCCCTCCTTTTCATTTGCAACCTGTCCCAACTACATATATTCTAACCCTCATATAAAAACTAAAACCATGCTCTCCCTCAGCAGACCAACTACCTGCTAATTTTCTACGGCTATCAGCCAAAACTATACTGTATCCTATTTCCATTCTGATTAATAGAACTATTACCAAAGGTCACATACCTAGCTTATGGAAAGTCTCTCATATTATCCCCCTCCATAAAGGCAGACACTCCAATGAGCTCTCCAACTACTGCCCTATTGCCCTTCTTTCACCTTTGGCAAAGATTATGGAGAAATGCATCCAAAGGCAATTACTTGACCACTTAACCCAAAATAACTTACTTTCCAGCTGTCAACATGGTTTTAGACCCACACACAGCACTACCACTGCCCTCCTTTCCTTTACAGATTGCATAAACAAAAACCGCAACCTTAATAACCTTTCCTCAGCACTATTCATTGACCTGTTTAAAGCATTTGTCATGGTCAATCATCAGATTCTCATCAATATACTCTAATCCCTATCATTAGATGCACCTTCCATAAAATGTTTCTAGTCCTGCCTAGATAAAGGACAACAGGCAGTAATTTGGCATAAGAGCCTCTTTCTACCCTTCAACCAGTTACCCTAGGTGTCCCTCAAGGGTCCATACTAGGACCCCTCCTCTTCTCAATATTTATTAATGACCTTCATCTAGCCATCCCCCAAGCCACATGCATACAATATGCTGATGACTCCACACTTATATGCTCAGCCAAATCCACATCTGAACTTCTCTCTCTTGCCCAGAAGGCATTTAACACAGTTGAACAATGGTTTACACAGTGTTGCCTTCTTTTGAACCCCAGAAAAACTAAACTCCTCCTCTTTAATCCGACTCACAAGTCCTCTCCATTTGATTTCTCAGTTACATCCACTAATGGTACCATTATATCACCAGACCCAACCACCAAACTATTGGGTATCACCATTGATAACAATCTGAACTTTGACATCCATATCAACAATACAATAAAAACTGTCAACAAAAAGCTTGGCTCCCTCTATAGGATTAAACCTTACCTTTTCCCCACAGCTAGAACAACCATAGCTCACACTCATCTAATCTTTACTCTCCTCTAAGCCTCACCTATTTTTACTAACCTTTCTAAAAATAACCTCAGCAAACTGGAAACTTCTTACAATAACATCGTTAGATTTGCAACAGGAAACCCTTACAGAACCCACCATTGCATAAATATAAAGCAGCTTGGATGGCTTGAACTACAAAACGTGATTAAATTCCATCAACTAACCATTGCCCATAAAACTCTTTATAAACCTTCCAGTACTCCTATTCTATCTACCCTAATCACTCCATATACAAATCCGGAATCCCTACGTTCCTCACACAAAAATTTTCTACATACCTCTAAACCTAACAACAAGGCTGGTGAATCTCTCTTCTCTAATGCTGTTGGAAAAACTTGGAATCTTCTCCCCAGTAACCTTTCCTCTCTTCCCTCTCTATCACTCTTCAAAAACAGACTGAAACTCTACCTTACAACACACTGGTTGTGCCCCGTACTAAACCTGACTAGGCATCTGTCCATCTGATTAAACTTAGCTCTGCCTATCCCAGACTACTCATGAACTACTATATATTATGTTACCTATAAATACAGATTCCCTCCTAAACTACACTGTGTCCAGTCTCTCTAAATACTTCCTACTGAAGAATATTTTTTTTATTTTTTATTTGTATATAATTAACCTGTCTTCTCTTTTGACTTTAGTCCTTCTTTTTATGTATTATACCTGCATATTGTATAGTATAAGCATTCTTGCACTATAAGTACTTTGTTTTTGTCCTCACAGAATTTTATGTTGTAACCTGTAATATGCATTGTATACAATGAATGCTTTTTTCTCTAGTTGTACCTGGAATCTGCATTGTTTATTATGAATATTTTTTATTTAGTCATATTTTGTGTATTGATTACTAAGTTTTTCATTTATCTGACTTGGAGCTTATCTCCTCGGGCCTCTACTGAAAATGGACATATATCCATTTAGACTAGCCCGGTCAACAAATGTAAAATAAAAATAAAATAAATAAATATGGTCGACAACATATGATCGAACTTTTAAAAGTTTGAAAATGTAATAAAAAAACAAAGAAAAAAAAAACCTACCTGTGCAGTTTAAGCAAGAGGGCAAGCACCCCTGCATCCCCCACGTGGGAGCCTGTGCCCCCAACACCCCCTGCTCTTTAAATATATCAACTCCGAGATCACACTACAGTGCATAAAAGGGAAATCTTCCCATTACACACTGTACTGAGATCTCCGTTGAAACATTCAAACCTTTAAAAGTTCGATCCTATGGTGTCGACCATATGACTTTCAAAATTTTAAGAGTTTGACAACATGATATAGACCCCTACTTGTAATTACCTCTTCAGGAAGCAGTTGGGTCACCACTATAGTGACATGAAAAGGCACCTTCTTGATGTACTTGACTGGGAAGAAGAGACTGAGTGAAAGTGCTTCTGAGATGTACAGTAAATATGCAGTGAAGGTCTCCTTTCAGCTCAGAAACTGATTTCAGACAAAAGTCTCCTATATTATATATATATATATATATATATATATATATATATATATATATATATATATATATATATTTAGAAACTAATGATCTTTACCCCTACAAAAAAATTCCACACTTGACAAAAATCTATTCTGCATTATCAGCCACAATAATACTCCACCAAAAACCAGTCCCCTCAATCAAACTGTTGTTGTTGGCCCTGCAAAAGGCCTTGTGGTTTTGTTTTAATGGTTTCCTTCAGAAGTTCGAAGCTCCCAAAACTCGTTTTTTTTGGTTCGTTTATTTGTAGTTCCGATTTTTTTGAAATTATATATATATATATATATATATATATATATATATATATATATATATATATATACACACATATATATATATATATATATATATTTATAAACTAATGATCTTTACCCCTACAAAAAAATTCCGCGCTTGACAAAAATCTATTCTGCATTATAAGCCACAATAATACTCCACTAAAAAACAGTCACCTCAATCAAACTGCTAGGAATCATTGTTGATGAAAACCTAAAGTTTGACACCCACATATAGTCTACCATCAAAAAAACCCATCTGAAGATAGGTCTCCTATACAGACACAGTCACTACCTCAGCCCCTCCACCCGGCAAACTCTTGCAGCTACCTTCCTCCTCCCATCCCTCATGTACGGCACTCCACTATTTACCAATCTACAACTAGGCCTGCTCTCCAAACTAGAAGCCTGTTATCACAAAATTAGCAAATTTGCTACCAACTCCAAAAGCTCATACCATCACTGCCACTCACTGCTCAACCTCAAATGGCTAGAACTCCCCAACTATCTTAATTATACACAACTCACCACTACTCACAAGCTCATCTTCAAACCCTCTGACTGCCCATCCCTAGCCACAGCACTAACACCCTACACCCCCCCCTGCTCCCTAAGATCAGAGAACTAAAATCTGCTTCAAGTACACAAACCCTCTCACCCCCCAGGCCAACTACTTCTATCCTTCACTGCAGCCAGACTCTGGAACTCAGTCCCTTCTCACCTACGCAACTTACCTGACCTTAATAACTTTAAAAGTTAGCTCCTCATATCTATCTTCCAAATGGAAATGTCCCTCTCATGTTCCCACCTAACATATTTATCAACCAACTATACTCCTACCCCTTCCTTTGATCTACTAAACTTGTAGCTAATTCAGCGTTGTCTCTGTCAACTGGCTTTTCCAGATACATTGCTTAAATTCTGTTCATTAACAAACATAATGTAACCTTAATTTTGTAAATAGTATTATGTAATGTAAAATATGTTTCCTGTGAATCTTTATGTAACACATGTTTCTTGTGGAGCGTTTCTCTCCGGGCCTCCACTGAAAATGGGCCATCTCGACCCAGTGGACTATCCCGGTCAACAAATGGAAATAAATAAATAAATATTAGAGGAGAATGAAACCTTTCTATAAATGCAGGGGTGACTATGAATACTGCCATGTTATAGACATATTCTGTATATTTTAGCAGCATCGTATTATCCACTGCTACAATTTTGTTGCGTTAACTGTAACAGCTATATGTAATACTACCATGTACTGCCTTACAATCTCTCTATATATCTGAAGACATGCTAATCCTGTGGACATTATCTCTATATATCTACTGAAATGTTAATTCGTATGCACACAGGACACATTCGAGGGGTTCACATCTTCCACATTTGCAAAAGTATATCTAGCTCAGCATACTCATACAGCATGCCCATTGACATATGGTGCTTGAATTGTTATCGCAAGGTACTACAATGTGGACACTGAAATAATGCAAAAGGTTCTACAGCATACAGGGTGATTTTCCCATCATATTGCCCATGCATCAGCCCATCAAATGCCCATGTATGGGTCACATCTGGATGGAATATCCATGACAATCATAAATTAAAACAGCTATGTCCCATACTACATATCAGGCTTATATTACAGTAGTTGCTCATTGTATGCTAACAGCTGCCTTTGTTAACACTACTACCTTATCTGCTTTTGATACACCACACTGCCAACATGTGCCTGTCGATCTGTATACTGTGTAAAACTGTCCATATCCATATGACCTCTCTCTGTCCCTATCCAGCATGACATACTCACAAAGGCACACTTTCTTCATAGCATCTTGTGGCCAACAGCGCCATCCTGTTACTGCTGCATTAGCCACTCAGACCAAGTAGTATAACTTTACTGCAACCTTATATGCATATCTTCCAAAAGACATTTATGCCATTCAATATAATAGTCAACATTATGACTCTTGTTACGTTACAATACGGTACCTAGCAGCTGGTTATTTTACTTGTAGGTACTGGTAAGGCTAATCAACAGATACAGACACAATAGTATTTTTTTCTCTGTCTTCTTTCTTTGGTTATATCCTTTCATGTTTTATTAGACAGAGGCACAGTATACTAACCTCGAAAAAGGGCATAGCAAAATTAATTTAAAATGGGTGGCGAAAGCCAAACATACTCTGGCTAGGCTTATAAATGCCCTAGGGCAGATAGCCTAGTATGAACCTATGAACCTATGAACCTATGAACCTATTTGATGTTTATCTTTCTATTTTGTTCAATTTATGTTACTGTTTTCTGCCTTGTCAGCCACAGCTGTGCCTGTGGCAAGGTAGCTGTTCCTGCTCTTCCATAGGTTCATAGGTAAGTATTAGGTTATCTGCCATTTTTAATTTCTCCAAGTCTTTTGGGTTTGTAATACCATGATGGGAATGGACCCCATTCCTATGTCAAAGTACAATTAAAGTGCATGAAATTAGTATCGTTTCACTCTTTCATGTCAGCCAAAAGTGCTTTTCGCAGCACCCGCAATGTGCCCAGTAATGACTCCTTCTGCAATTCGTACAGTGTTGCATGAATTGGTAACATATCTAACTACGATTGTAAATTATTTTTTATAAGGGTCGTTGCTCCTTCTACTTTTGGAACTGTCTGGGTATGTTTCTTCCACATCTCTCATTTCTGCCTGCAGGTCCAGGAATTTTATGACTTTGTGTCTCTCTGTACGCAAAACACTGTAGTCACTGGGTGCGGTGTGGTGATTTTAATGATCAATGCTACTTTTGTGTTCTTTTCTTGGACCACTATATCTGGTTTTCTAGCATCTATCTTTTAAACTGTTGGTATTGGGTGATCCCATGTGATATAAACTTCATTTTCTATAATGCTTTGTGGCTCATGTTTCCAGTGTTTTTCAGCCACTTTGCTACCATAATGTTTGCACAATCTCCAGTGTAACAGTCTTACCACATTATTATGCCTTTCAGTATACAGTCCCTCTGCCATTAGTGCTTCACAACTAGCAACAAGGTGTGTGACTGTTTCCATTTCGGTTTTACAAAACCTACATTTGTCTGTTTCTCCCACATGTTCAATGGACTTTGTAAACCAGTGTGTGTACATAGCCCACTATCTTGAGCTGCCAATATTAACCTTTCATTTCCTGGTTTGAATTTGCCTCCTCTTAAACATTCCTGCGTTTATTCTTGATCAACATCAGGGTCTTCCAGAAGATTTCTATACTTGCAAGTATATTCATGTTTTTTCCACATTTCTTGCCTTCTCATCTGGTTCTTCACCTTATATTCTTTCTTTTGTTTTTTGGCACATTCAGTTGCTGCCTCATTGTTATCCACTTCTGGTTTGATTTCCATTCCTGCTTGATGTCGATATGCTTCTACTAAATTAAGCAGAGATGTCATCTTAGATTTATTCTCCTCATGTTTCAAAAATGTCACTACATTTGGATATTGTGAGGTCAGTAAATATGTGTGAGTCCCACAATTGCAGATCTATATATGTAATCAATTTCAAGGAGGCACATCCCTCCTTTGGAACAGGGAATATATAATCTTGGTATATACTTGTTTTTCTTTCAGATTTTCCCAGTTAGGGGTCACCACAGTAGAACTCCAGTCCACTAATGATTAGCAGTTGATTTTTACAGTGTTGAGGTGCCAGTCCAATACCCCACCTTCAACAAAGGCACACCCATTCACACATGTCTTTCAAATGCCACTCAACCACATGGAGGACATGTAGACTCCACACAGAAGGCACTTCAGCCAAGAATCAAACAGGAGAACCTCTTGCGATGAGGTGACAATGCTACCGCTGCACCACCGCAGTTTCTAATCTTGGTATACACTGATTTTTATAAATCATTTAGTAAGCATGAAGCATCCTTCTTGTTTTAATACCTGTCTATCCAACATTTTTTGGGGCCACTCAATCACTCTAAAACTGTAAGTTAGGACAGGAAGAGCAAATTGATTTATAGCTTGGATCTTGTTCCAAGATGTCAGTGCTATTTTCAGGATTAAGTTAAGTCTTCTAAAGTACTCCTTACTGAGTTTTATTTGCATTTGTTAATGTTTTATTGTTGATCATTCATCAGTTCCCAAGTATTTATACACTCCCTTGTGCTCAAGTTCTTTTATATCACTTTCTTGTCCCAAACTGATGTTTTCCTGGTGCTGCAGTTTTCCTTTTTTAAAGGTTGCTTTTGCACATTTAACAAGACCAAATGACATTCCAATATCATCTGAAAAAGTTTTGACAACCTGCAGCTGTGCTTTCATCAACAAAGAGAAGATGAGAAGTCATTAGACTTTGTTGTTTTCTAGGAGCCAAATTGTATCCATGGCCTAAGCTGTTAAGTAAACAGCTTAATGGTTTAATGACAAGGCAGAATAGCAACGGTGACAAAGAGTCACCCTGGAATATCCCCCTTTGAATTGTTATCCCTGGGATAATAATCTGTCCTTTAGTATGGCTTAATTGCAAAGTAGTCTGCCACTGTTTCATGGTTACTGTAATGTAGTCAATCAGTGTAGGTTTTATCTTATTATACATTTTAAGCACTCTTTTTTCCATGAATGTGGGATACTATCAAATGCTTTTTTCTAGTCAATCCATGCCATACTTAGATTCTTCCCCTTCTTACAGTATTCCACTATAACTTTAACAACAAATCATCCTTTGTTCCATATGACTTTGTTTTATTGCCCTTTTGTTCTACTGCCATAATTGAGTTTTCTTCTAAATGACTATAAACTCTGTCAGCGTCAATCCGCTTGTATAGTTTATACGTTGTTGGAAGACAAGTTATTGGTCTATAATTTTTAGGGTAGCTTGCAAGTTCACTCTTAAGTAAGAGCATTGTTTTTCCTCTTATTAACCAGTGCTGTGTGCATTCAGGGTATGCATATAAATAGTTCTTACTCATAGCTAAATCCTCGTGCAAAGAAGTTAATACTTTAAGTCAAAGGTTAGGTACTGCATCTGGGCCTGGGGTTCTCCAGTTACAGGCTTTTCTCAACTTTGTTTCAATCTCATTGGCTGTTATTTCATCCCATTTCATATCCTGTACCTTTAAACTTCTTATTCTTTCTTGATCCTTGTGGGTGATTTAATGTCTAGGCAGTTTCCTAAGGTGAGAATCAAACCCTGTACCTTGTGTCTGTGAGATAAAAACCATAACCATTATGCCAACCCATAGCCATCTCCTGCTGGCTCTCCATCTACTTACAGGCCTGCTTCTCAATAATCAGATGATGGAGGTCATGTGTCAGGTGGTGAACTGGAAGCATCATCTTAGCCCTTTGGGTGCTAATCATTTAGAAAGGTGCTGTAGTTCCCACGGCTGACACTGCCAGTGGGTCACAATTTGTTAGTTGGAGAGAGTGATAGAGGAATTTGTGGATCAGTAGCTTGGCAGTCACAGTGCCTGCTTGGAGAGGGTCCTTGATAGACTTGTAGAACTGAATGTCTGCTTGACACTGTTGTCTATGTCAATCTATGGCAGGACCCAGTATGGAGGTAGTTATGGTGGTGACTGATTTCTTTTGGGTCCCACCAAACTGTGTGCAATCAAGAGCTGGGTGTCACCTATCCTCATCACAATGTTTCCTTCATTGTGTGCCCCCCCCCCGCAGTTTTTTGAACAGTCTTTCTCATCACCACTTGTCCTTCTTCTGTCAGTATATCTACATATCCATCATCAACCCCCCCTTTCTATCAGTATCTTTATTGTTTGTTTGTGTTTCATGTTTGTTAATGTGCCTCTGTTTCTTTACCTTTACCATCCTTCCATCCCCTGATTTCCCATATAAATATATATATATATATATATATATATATATATATATATATATATGTGTGTGTGTGTGTGTGTGTGTGTATATATATATATATATATATATATATATATATATATATATATATATATGTTGTTGTTTGTCTTTCGGATTTTTCCCGGTAAGGGGTTACCACAGCGAAACTCCGGTCCGCTAATGATTGGCAGTAGATTTTTACAAAATGCTGAGGTGCCAGCTTGATGCCCAATCTTCAACGAAGGCATGCCCATTTACACATGCATGTCTTTCGAATGCTACCCAACGACGGGGAGGACATACAGACTCCACACAGAAGGCACTCCCAAGCCAAGCCAAGAATCGAACATGAGAACCTCTTGCTGTGTGTATATATATATATATATATATATATATATATATATATATATATATATACACACACATCTCCCCATCTTAAGAAAAAATGGACACCCCTGTTCTAAGAAAAAAGTATATCCTTCATCCTCTTCCCACTTCTGGTTTTCAATCCACACATTTCCTCCCCATTTAAATGAATAAAACTTAATAGGGGAAATTGCTGTGAGGGTCCTTTTGTCTTACAACATTTCTTGCAGTATCACACCACATTCTGGGCACATGGACATGCATTTTGGTTTACACCAATTCTTGTACTCTTGCAAGGTTGTGCATGTGGATGAGCATACTCATATGCAGAATGCATGCTACTACTGTTTGAAATTTCTGTGGCTGCAACCACAACACATGGGCACTGTCATTTCTGTGACTGGATTTTTAGATTGGTTAATAGTAGAGGTGTTAAATGCCTCCTTCTTAATTCATGATTACTTTCAAGTCGGATCACGTAACTCAGTATCTCAAGAGAAGCCCTTGCTTGGTCATACTAGGTATGTTTCTTAATACTAGGATATGTGTGCTATGAAATCTCTGTGACTTGGCACATATGACAATTCTGTGCTGATGTCAGGCTTAAGTTGAGTTGACAGTTTCACCAAAAAGCATGAATTTTATTTTTAGCATGTTTTGTTTTTGAGGCATCATTCAGCCCATGTGTCACCTACTTGTGTAGCTCATTACTCACCACTGAGATTGTCGATGTTAACCTTTTAGAAAAGAATGACAGTTACAATGGATTGACAAAATACACCGTCTTATGTCAATTAGAACTAGAGTAAAATTCACAAAGTAAGAACATGTAGTGCCAAAGTTCAAAAACCCAGCAAACCTCTTGCTCTTCCTCTAAAACACAGGAAGGTATGTTTCAGGCTCTATAAAAGCTGGTAATTAATTCCCCCATAATCCTATTCCACTACTGTTGTCAAAACGCAGAAGTACCACTTTACAGTACAGGAAGACAAGTCATTTTGATATATTGTTGTTAATACAAAGAAATTATGGTGTTTCTCATTTGTAAATGAATGTTAATGGAAAGTTCCATTCAGGCAGTTAATCCTAACTATTATTAAGCATGACAAGTAATTATCCTTTAAAGTAGAAGGGAGTCTGAACCAGTATTTTGTACAGCTTATTTTTCCATTCATAAATTAAGTAATTAAAAATGAATGTGCTTTTTTACTTAATGGATGAAAGCTGGCTCTCTTTTTGACTTCATGTACTGTCTGTAGTGTATAAAACAGGTTAATTGAAACAAATCACATGAGTGTTAAACATGGCATTTTTTACTGTTACTACTCTGTGGTAGATGTGCTGCATATAACATTTATTACTAAAACAATATGACATCAACATTTTCAGTGTAGAACTGTATATCCTCAAAAACTGAGGAGTTTCAGAGGTCTCAGGGTACTAATGTCTTTCCTGTCTCTAAAGCTGTGGTATACCTTTAACAAGTTCATGTATTTGTAGTTAGATAAACCCACAAGGCTCAAGTGCCTTTTATCAGAAGAGCGAAAGAACACTGTTTGCTTGTGTGACTTGACACATCATGAATTTTGCAAAAGGAGACAGGAGGAATCCAATCTCTAACCCTAAGATGACTTATCATGGCCTTAACCATCTCATCTATACTGTAAAAACTGAGTATCTGTTGAAGGATGTCTTAAAATCACACATCACACAGTAATAGGAGATTTAATCCTCATGAATATGTTTGGAATTATGCTGCAAAGATGCAGATGGTGTGCTACACATGCAAAAACCTGAGAATGAAAATGTAAAACACAGAAGAATTAAATGCATTAGAGAAGTTCAATAGGGTATTTGCAGATTGTACATCATAATTTATTATTAATTTGTGCCTCATAATGTCACTGGGAACTATACAAAATGACATCTTATTATAATACATAGGGTTTTCAGAGTTAAAATAAATGACATACATTATAATATATGACTTTAGAGAAGTAAGTCTCTTGTGTTGCAGATGAATGCACATTCCAGTGCAAGACAATGATGGCAAACTGTGTATTTTTCTCATTCAGCCCATCTTGCATCTGTCAATACACGCAAAATGCCACCAAAATATGTTTTCAATAGTGCAAAATAGTTAGTTCTGGCAGGCTATTTACTGGTTCATCAAATTACTAAAAACATATAAAACATTAATATTTTCCAGATGCATGCCTTAGAGTCTGCTTATGGTACAGATGACAATGATTGAATTGCAACCTACATGCAGTAGGAACCAGCCAGGGAGTGTAGGACTGATTATCCTTTGCTGGGTCACCCATCCTATATGTGGAAGGTAATGTGACACACTTTACTGCTGGCAATCTGTAAAGGCGTGTGTAACAAGAGACAGCATTGTTTACAGAGATGCACATAACTAGTAACATCTCTTTCTCACAGAGTACCCAGATCTGATGCATGAAGGAAAGCACATAAGTGTCATGTCACATGTCCAGTATTGTAGGACCATACTTTTTTTAAGCTGCTGTTAAAGGTAATGGGGATAAGGTCACACAATAACCATAACAGCTACATGACTGATCCCCTGCCACGATCAGCTGTCATCTTCAGGGAACAAATGAGCCAGTCAGCAATATGAGGATTATGGTCACAGCAGCATGGAGGAAAAGCACTCAGAGAAATAATATCACCCTGTGAGTTGCCTCAAAGCACAGACCAATGAACCCCTTACTGTGACTGATACCACGAAGATATATTATATGAGACTGGGGTAGCCCATACATGTTTGCACATCATGTGGAAAGGTGGTGCTCCAGTCCACTGCAATACTAACATACAGTAGGGGTGTATGTACAGCATGCAGGAAATGGGCTACAAATGAATACTTGGCCTTGCTAAAATGTGTTCACTCAGAATCTTCCAGAGTATGTGTGTGTGTGTGTGTGTGTGTGTGTGTGTGTGTGTGTGTGTGTGTGTGCGCATGTGTGTGCACATGTGTGAGTGCATTTGTGTGTGCGCGTGTGCACGCACATGTGTGTGTGTGTGTGTGTGTGTGTGTGTGTGTGTGTGTGTGTGTGTGTGTGTGTGTGTGTGAGTGTGTGTGACAACATGCACAACCACAGAGAAAGGCAGAGAAGGCTTTCACTTAGGCAATTGCATAGATCAGTCACCAGGACTGTGATTAGCCTCTGTCTTATAAAGGAATGAATGTTGCATGATCCTTAATGTGGACCAGACTGATGGGAGCAATGGGGGATAGGACAATGCAAAAATGTCAACCTTTTGAATAAAACACCAAAGTATCCATAATATTCTAATTATTGAGCTGTAGTCATTATCTTGTGATAAACAATGAGAGAGGACTAGAACAACTCCAGTTTATTCATTTTTAGATTTGAACAGCAATGCTGTTTGTTAGATGGGCTATGTGACATTAACATGCTTTTTGGGTTTTATTTTATGTTTCCATTAATGCAGTAGTAAAGCATAAAGGTGCTGACATATGGCACTAAGTCCAAGCATACCTTTCAATCTCTTAGTGCAAGAAATCTGGACAAAGTCTAAAACAATGGGGGACAAAGGCCTAAAAATAAGGACAGATTTTAAATATTGCTCTTATAAGCTTAGAAAATTGCTAGATTAACAGGATTTGTGTTAGCATGCATTTTCTGACAGATATTGTCTGAAACTCAAATGTATGTCATTATTTAATTACTTCAATCCATAGTAATGTGCCAGCAAACCACAAATTTTATGAGGAGTAGACCGAAAATATGAACTAAAAATCAGGATATTCTGTGAATATCTATACAGTTGAGAGTTATGAGTTCAAGGCAAATCTTCGCTTTTTGGGATCACAGTCTGTTTTATTCAATATGAAGAAAAGTTGCTTGATTGTAGCATTTTTTGTCATTTGCCAGTAGCAAGGCTTCCGTCTCCCTTTCAACCTTTGATGCTAGATGTGAAACAAGGTGAGCAAAGACAAGCCTCGCGATCCAGGAACAGCCCGAAACTCCGTGAAAGAGACCAGCTAAAATGTCTCTTACATGGACTGGGCGTGGATATGCTAAATACCTCACTTGCAGCTGAAAGGCATGCAAATGAGGTAGAGTAGCAATCCACAAAACAGAAAGCAGCCCGTGTAAGAGCCGTTTTAGCTGCAGAAATGTACTCAGTTGACAACTGAGTACGTTTCTGCAAAAATCACAATGGAGGCATGTCAGCTCCAAATAAAGGGTGCATATGTGTCAGGCAGCATGCCAATGGCCAAATATGTGGCCATTGGCAAGGTATCCCGATGCAAATATGAGAAATATTTTTTTTTTCGGCGATCGCCGGTGTTTAAACACAGCGCAGCCCCACGCAAATGGGCTGCGCTATATAAAACATAAAAATGAACGTTATAAACCCACAAATGTGGGTTTTATGCAATACATGGATTTACAATGCAGGGACCAGCAGACCCAAAACAACATGGCCACCGTTTAGTGGTTGCTAAGGGGGGAAGCTGAGTCTAAGACATGTAACTAAGCATTAGTAGGCAATCTGATGTAAATGAGTGTTAGGATACTGAATTCCACTGTCACATAGCAAATGAGCACATTCTGAGTAGTGTAAGAGATACATAAGGGAGAGGAATAGAGTAGGAGATAAGTGACATCACAGGGGGGAATAGTAGAAAGAAATGCAGTTCATTGGAGGTCAGTGTTACATGACAGATGTCAGACACAGATCATGGAAAGAGGAGTGCCACAAGATAAGCATGGGAAAGTCAAGAAATGGAAGGTGTACACTGTTACTTACACCAAAGTTTCTTGTTGGGAGTGCATGCGCACGTGTGCGCGCCATGAGGCGCGGGTAGGACAGTGTGCGCACGTGTAAGGCAGACTGAGCATGTGGGAGCGTGTTGGTAGACTTGTAAGACTAATTGCGCTAGTGTGCACGCGTGTAGGACAGACTGAGCATGTGGGAGCCTGTTGGCAGACTTGTAACACTGTTTGCACTGGTGTGCGTGCATTTTAACCCGAATAAGCAGATTCCGAACTGTGTAAGCATGTGTGCATGCATGTAAGCCACTGTGAGCATGTTTTTGCTGGTATGCACGTTGCTCCCCCCCTGAGGAAACAGAAAGGAAAAACGAAGCAACAGAATTAGTAGGAAGCTAGTAGGGAATACTGCTGGAGCTAGCAGGTGAAAACAATTAGAAGCAGGCAATTACACAGGCAGAATAGTAGCTCAGCCAAGCACTTAAAACTCTGCAAACAGCAGTGTAGGATGTATCTCTCAAGAGAAACTGCAAGACAGGAGTAAGCTATTAGAAGTGAAAACTGAAAAAGCTGAACTCAGACCAGAAATGCTAGGGGCATGCCATAGCTGTCATAAGGAGACATAGGCAACTTGCTGAGGGTGGTGACAATGCAGATGGTGCCAGACAACCCACAGTGAGGAGACGGAGAAGAGTGTACAGGCCCAGGGTCGCCTACCACGGGTTACATGAGCTGGAGGTAGTAGAGCACTATAGAGTGGACAGAGACCTCCTGCAGCAAATTGTCGAGCTGTGCAGGCTACGCCTTACACACAGAACCAACAGAGGGGAACCCATCCCAGTGGAAACCAAAGTATGTGTTGGCCTAAGAATACTAGCAACAGGTACCTTCAAGAGACTAACTGGTGATATGATGGGGATATCACAGGCATCAGCCTCCAGGGTACTGCACCAGTTCCTGGATGCCATGTCAGCACATGTCGGTGATCATGCATATTTCCCCAATGCCCATGAGGTATTGGCCAGCAATATGCGTCTCTTCCAGCAAATAGCGGAATACTCTGAGGTAGTGGGTGCAATAGACTGCACGCACATATGCATCAAAGCACCAGCCGGTGAGCGGGGTAGGGCCTACATTAACCACAAGGGCTTCCCCTCCATCAACTGCCAGGTCGTGTGTGATGCCCAGGGCATAATAATGAATGTGTGTGCTGGCTGCCCTGGGAGCTACCATGATTCCCATATCTGGCATTTGATGCAGCTGTACCAGACATTTGCCATTGGGGACATCCCACACGGACACCTAGTGGGGGATGCAGGTTATGCACTGGAGCCATGGCTGATGACACCCATTAGAAACGCACACACACCTGAACAGGAACGCCATAATGAGGCACACGCACAAACACGTAATGTAATAGAGCATGTGTTTGGGCTGCTCAAGTCACGGTTCCAGTGTCTGGACACATTTGGTGGAGCCTTGTAGTACTCACCAACTACATGTACCCAAATTGTCATGGTATGTGCTATGCTACATAATATGATCTTGCGAAAACAGCTGCAGGAGGACCAGCATAGGGCCGGGCCAAACAGCCCCCCACCATTGCCAAGGCCATCACAGGCAGAGCGTGACTCGGAGGAGGAACAACCTGAGCCTTCCACAGTAGGCAGAAGGAGGCATGCCCAGTATGCCCTGGCCTTGGCAAAGAGGCAACGCATAGCACATACACTGGCTCAATAGGAACCCTGGGAATGATACCCCTCTCTGACTCACTCATATAATAACATGGATGCCTAAAATGACATAACCTGCACTCAAACATGTACAGGGAGTGTAATATGTGCATCCGACAGAGGCAGCCCTGCAGCACCACCTGAGGCATGAATGCCATGTGTTAAGTAATGTAACACCATGTAGTATATGCACACTTGAGGACCCTGACTAACATCCTACCCTCACCAAGCATGATGCCACAATATGACGATGGGATGATCAATTGCAATAATTGGCTGAAGTATTGCAGTTAGTCAAAGGGGATCCAATGTGTGCCAGCCTGGGATGACATGCTGAGCATGACATGATGCTCCACCTGCTAGGGGTGGCGTGCACCTCTCAGTCCAGGCCTCATGGATACTGGCAAAGACTGTCATTACCCACAGCGTGCCCTGAATAGGAAGGCTCAAAACACAAACCCACCTCCATAGGTATCACAAGGGATAAGAACCTAGATGTAATGCTACCCAATGCCAGAAGCCTAAACAGCAAGATGCGTGCAGTGTAAACTCACCCAGTATGGAGAATGTTGATATCTGTCCTGTAACAGAAAACTGGGTCAAGGCTCACAACAGCACCCTAACACTACCAGGTTACACCTCATACTGTGCTGTACAGCCTCAAAACATGGAACAAGCTACAAAAGGAAGGTGACTAGCAATAATTGTCAAGGATAACCACACCCCCATGTTGGTACCACAACAAGAAGCAGCATGGACTAGCCATGGTCAAGTAACAGTGGCTAAAACTGCTTCCCAGTTTATAGCCTGCTACAGACTACTGTCCTAACACCAGGAATTGCACCTGGCTTATGTTGGAATACATGAATATATCAAGCCCCCCAAACCACACTATATTGGTTGACTGAAAATACCCAGACATAGACTGGGAGCATTATACTAGCTCCAACACTGTAGGAGAAAAGTTCCTAGAATCCATAAACCAAAATGCCCAGGAACAACGTACCACTCCCACAAGAGGGGTAAGCATAATGGATGTGATAATCAGCAACATGGGTACTGGATGGCAAGAGGAGAAGTGTATCCCTCACTGGTAAGACCAGACCATAGAGTAATCACACTGGATATACACATCCTGACCACAGTCCCTGGCCTGAAAACCACAGCGAAAAACCTGTGTAAAGCAAAAGTGTCACTCCTCCAAACTTATGTGGAATCCATTAAAGGCCCTGTGCAGGTGCAAAATATGGGCCACACCTCAGAACCTGTTATACAGGCATTCCATGAACACAGCCAGGAATGCTTGGATTATGCAATCACAAATAACAACAAGACATAAAGCCATACACACAGGCATCTGGCATGCTGGACTCCAGCCATTACTAAACCATGCAAGAGAATGAGGAAGCTACCACATGATAGAGCAAACATAAAAAGGGAAGTAATCACTGATCAGTAGTATGGCAATGAAATATGTCCACACATACAATCCACTAAGGCCAGCTACAACAAGTTGAATCTGTGAATCCTGAGGCAATGTTACACCTGCCCCAAGTACACAGACAACCCTCAACCCCCCCCCCAAGAAATACAAATATATGTGAGAGATGCAACCATTTATCCAAACCAGAGGCTGAGCTCCCTCAACTCAATACTGTCAAATCTAGTCAGGAGGAGAAGGTAACCACACACACCACAAACCCAGTCCCACATAGACCTATCACAACTGCAAACCAAAGACATAAACACAGAAAAACATTCCTGGAGGCCCTAATTACAAACACACCACACCAACAGAGGCCTCCAAAGCAGACCCCCAAGCAACCACAACCTCCAAACATAGCACATGCAACACATAGTATACAAAGCTGGTGTGCCAAACAGTCACAGGCCAGAAGGATTAACAACATGCCTGATACAGTTGTAATAGGTGACTCCATAGTCAGACACACTGCTGTCCTGCTCACCAGACTGAACAAGGGAAAGGGTACAGTAAGCTGCCTGTAGGCTGCTACAATACGTCACATAAAACAAGTATGCAGGTCACCCCAAAGCAAGTGGAAATATGATGCAGTCATTGTCCATGCTGGCGTGAATGACCTGAGATGTACCTCCCTGGACTACATGAAAAGAGACATAGATGAGCTCTCTGAGTATGTACTCCAGGACGGAATGCCACTGACCGTTTGCAGCATCCTACCCTCACCAAGAATGATGCCACAGTACAAACACAGAATGATAAGCTTTAACAAGTGGCACAATTACTGCTGTCATTCCAAGAGGATCTAATGTCTGTCTGCTTGGGATGTCATGCTTGACAAGCCATGCTGCTGTTCCAGGGATGGCTTGCACCTGTTACCCCTGGGTGTCTGGATATTGGATGAGGCTTTTGCCACCTCAATAGAGCCTTACATAGGCAAGGCTGAAAAGACTATCCCACCACCCTAGAAAACATAAGTGGTAAGAAACATAAGGGTAATGCTGACCAATGCCAGACATGTAAACCGCAATATGCATGCTCTTGAGGCCCTCCCCAGTATGGAGAACATTGATGTCTGTGCAGTGACAGAAACCTGCTACAAGCCTCCTGACAACATACCAGCACTACCAGGTTATACCTCATATCATGCGTTATGGCCCCAAAACCTGGACCAAAACATAAAAGGAGGGGGAGTATCCATATGCAGCACAGACACCCATACGTCCAGGTAACTGACAATGCACAAAGCATCGGAGACCACCCATGTGCACCTAACCATAGTCAAAACTGCTGTACAGTCTGTAGCATGCTACAGACCACACTCTCACACACAGGAACCCCACCCAGACATCCTGAAGACACTGGACAGTATGAATGTCCCACCAAATACCAAACAAGGTACTCACAAATTACCACATAGGTGGTAAACCATTATGTATGGAAGGAGTAATCAGGGACCTAGGGACACAAGTGGACAGTAACCTGTTATGTGACACTCACATTGCCAATGTGGCTAGGAAGACTGTCTATATTGGACACCGTATCATGAAAGGATTCACATCTACATCAACAGAGGTCATTGTGACCCTGTACTTTTCTCTTATCAGACCCATAATCTAGTACAATGCCTCATTTGGGATGTACCTTACCTGACACCTGCAGTGGTTAGAAAGACCTCAAAGGTACCTCACCAAGAGGATAAAGGGTCTCAAATATATGTCATATGCTGCCTGGCTGTAGACACCCCAGCTGAATGCAGTCACATACTGCCTACACAGAGTCATTGTATGTCTGTTGTACAAGGCCATGTCCAACACAGGAGTAATGGACATGCTCCATCCCAGAAAAATCAAAGCCATTGGAGCTGTGAGAGTGACAGATGTCAACCTCAACACATAATGAAATAGGATGTGCTGGAGGGACAGATACATAACCCAAGGGCTCCCCACACCCTGGAACAGGATCCCACTCCATGTTAGGCAGAGCCCCTCACTGACACTCTTCAACAGGAATATTGCCAAGTGGATGGATGATTGTAGATGTACACTGGGGGTCTTCACTGTGTCACGTCCAGACAGAAGCACAGTAAAGTAAATCATAAATGGCCATAATATTCACATAGCAAGGGGTGGTGAAAGACACACACACTCTGGCTAGGCTTACAAATGCCCTAGGGTGGATAGCCTAGTATGAACCTATGAACCTATGAAGATACAAATTGTACAGGACACTAAGGATAATCCCAAGGCTTACTCAACTGATGGTAGGAACCGTGTTGGGAATTCACAGATATGCTCTGAATCACACAAATATTACAAACAACATACCAAACACACACACATATTGCCAACATACAACCTGACAGGTGCAGTGCAATGCCCCCCCCCCCGAATGCAAAATATCTATCCCAGCAGACTGCTGGCCCCCCTGACATTGCAGATGCTGAGGTAAAAGCCAGCATCTACAAAGCAAAACACACAGCAGCAATGGTATGAGATGGTGTCCTGGGCTGAGTCCAACATGGACTCCAAGAAGAATGGAATGCCAAATCACACTACTGCTCATTGTCAGCCTTACCACAGGATATGTACCCAAAGAGCAGTGTACAACAACAGTGGTCCTTCTCAACAAAGGTGTTGCCTGAATGGATACTGCAAACTACCACCCCAGAATCCTGACAAGCTTGGTCTGCACAGCTATGGAAAGGATCAGCATGTACCACAGACATAAAGATATCGGGGACCTACTGACACTGGACCCTACCCAGTGTGGTTTTCTTAAGTGCAGATCCTGCCCCTAAACATGTTTGACCCATTTGAAGCAGTCATTAAGGTCATTGATGAGGGCAATGTGGTCCACACAACGTAGCTGGACCTTGCAAATGCTTCCATACAATACCCTACGTGTTCAGTATAGATATGCTCACCAGCTTAAATATAAACCCCTATGTCAGTAGAGGGGTTGCAAACCAGACCAAGGACAGAACTGACATGATCAAACATGCTGCAGCCATGTCAGACTACAAACCAGATATAAGGGGCATCCCACAAGGCTTGGTCCTGGGACCTCCCTCGTTTGGTATATATGTCCCATAGGTACAGGCCAACATGGAAGGACTGTGTCTGAACATCTATGCAGAGGACTACAAACTGCCCACCATATCTGACCCCCCAGCTGACACAAGCATCCCACAAAAGGGCCACATAGAAACAGACAACTGATGCCATAGCCATGTCAGCAAGCTAAATGCAGAAAAGTGTATAGTCAACCCCCGTGGATATACAGTAAGTGCCCACCAATTACCACATAGGTGTTAGCCCATTACGTACCTAACATGCAATGAGAGACCTGGGTACACAAGGTGATAGATATCCTGCATTGGACAAACATGTGGCTGCAGTGTTCACAGAAACATACCATATACCCACCTAATCATGAAGGATGACAGATCTAGATAAGGGGAGGTCATTGTGTCTCTGCAGTCATCCTTCATAAGCGTTACAATTGACTACAATAGCCCCTGTGGGATGTACCTCAGCAGACACCTCCATCAACTGTAAAGTCCCCAACAGTACCTCGCCAGGAGTAGCAAAGAGCTTGAACAGATGCCATGTGTTGCCTGATTAAACAAACTGCAGCTCCACACACTGCCATACTGCCCACCCAGAGGCAAGCTGTGCCTGATGTATAAAGCCATGTCCAAGCTGGAATCAATGAACATGCTGCACCTTGTATAATCTGAATGGCAGTGAGGTTATGCACATGAGGGACCTGAACCCCAGCACTGACATACATAGGACAAGCTGTACTGCATGATCCATAACACAGAAGCCACCCTGACTCATGAGTAAACTCCCAGTACAGGTTATCCATAGAGTCACTCATCGATTCACCTCAAGAGGAATCGTGATGAGTGGATGGGAGATGGTAGGTTTACCCTGGGTATCACTGTTATGTCACAGGTAGATGGAGGCACAGTATTCTAACCATGACATATGTTATGGCAAACTCCACTTACAATGTGTGTCGAAGGACAAACACACTCTCTGACTAGCCTTAGATATGGCCTAGTGCACATTGCTACTGTTTGCCAATGTACATCTATGTTGTGGTATACACTACCAATGTTGGACAAGCCTGGTATCAGTAGTTCATATCTGAACATAATGCAACATGGTCAGATGTGCACAACTGGCCCCTAACCAGGCTGTTGTGCTCACTATGGAAATGTAAAGCAGTGATAGGACTAAAGCCCAGTATACTGTCCACCACAGTGAAAGTACTGAACCAGTACACTATACGGTACTACAGTGTTAGGTCAGTATAAAAGGATGTTGACAGCCGTATGCAAAGTATCCCATGCAAAC
Source organism: Protopterus annectens (assembly GCF_019279795.1). Classification (NCBI taxonomy): domain Eukaryota; kingdom Metazoa; phylum Chordata; order Ceratodontiformes; family Protopteridae; genus Protopterus; species Protopterus annectens. Next base: position 1,385,652,698 of record NC_056737.1, read on the forward strand.
CCTGCAGGCACAGTATAATCCCTGTTGTGTTCACACACAAAATAGTTGGACAGTAACTACACAACATGACACACAACACGCAACCATAAACGGGAGATATTGTTGAAGTTCACACATATCCACAAATGTGGTGGGCTGCAGAGTTCAACATATGGAAAGCACACACTGGGCATGCTCGCACACTTTGATAAATGAGACATATGTCAGACAACATGCCATGGGAAGGCTGAACTGGGCATCCTCACACACTTAGGCCAAATCACAGTTTAGCAGTTTGCCACACATATCTGGTATGTGTATGTGTTATTCCAGGAACCAACCACATTACAGCAATCTGCCCAGTGCACACAGTTAAATGACTACAGAGACATACGTGATATAGTGGATCCCTCCCATATGCAAACATCTTCCACAGATACCCATGTTGTTCATACAAACAGGGAATGCTATGGCAATAAAGACCTGCAAACAGTCTATCAGCAACAAATAATGTGCATCTGACAATTAAACATATGGGTGTAGAGGTCAACACTAGGCTGTTTGCCCTAGGGAATGACAGCTTAGCCCAAGTGTGCTTGGCGTCTGCCTCCCCAGTACAGTAGGCTACTGTGCCACTGTAAAGTAGGTCACATAAGGCATCGTGTGAGGCTAATGTGCTGTGCCTCTGTCAAGCATGGACACAGTGGAGATCCCAGGGTTTGAATGTGCTAAGCCACATCCATGTTGTTGGTGTGTGCTGGAAGAGGGTTGCTGAGGACCTCTAACAGTAAGTGGGCATCAATAACAGACTGAGGGGAGCCTTATCTGCATTGTCTGGACAATTTCACTGTCAACACTGTGTCATGATGATTATGTGGGATTGAAGTGTCGTGCCGGTACTGTTCAGAGATGTCCTCCCTATGTGGGCTACAGCTCTGCAATGTATTAGCTCACTCTGTCTGTTGGACAGCTCATATATGGCTGGTGTACACCTGACAGGTGTCCTGTTGTGGAGCAGTCATGGGTATATTTGGGATAGCATGATCAATGCAAACCTTCCACATGCTCATAGAATGCAATTGTCAAGGATTATGCAGAGTGGCCAGTATAGTCCCCAGCATGGGTCCTTTGAAGCCTTCCACCCCAGTCTTCACAAGTGTAAAGTCTGCTTGTGATAAATACAGTTTGTTTGCAGTGACAACCTTGCCTGGGGGTGGGGATTGGATTTGGATGTCCAGGGAAAGGTGGGTATGGTCAAATATCAACAATGGTGGTCTACCTCTGGTGTGGAACAGTGAGTACCCATGTTGCAGATGGTCAGGTGCAATATGTATTCCCCCATGTGGTTGTGGTGAGTGGTTCTGCCATAGCACATGGACCCACAAATTGTAGTGGCTGTAGGGTAATGTTGTAGAGGCCTGAGTAGTTCCCACACACAATATGCCTGTACCTGATGTTAACAACTGGAATGGTGTATGTGAACACCTGCATATCCTGGCACTGTTCCCAGGGAAGCAAAGTGTGTGTCCTGGATGTGGGAGGGGTGTTCTGGACTGGTTGTGTTGTGTGTTACAGGTCCTGTTGTCACAAAGCATGGTATAGAACATAACCTGCCTGTGCGATGTGCATATCCGACCCTGAAGTAGGTGGCTGCAAATGCATATATATGCTATCCCCCACCTGACAGGTAGTACTAGATGTACATACCTCTCTAGAAATAAAGATGTCAGCACCCTATAAATACTGCAGGTGCAGCGCAGATGCCCAGTAATTCGGATAGCGCGCTCTGCTAATGCGTCTCCCTCAAGTGTCATAATATTGTTAGGTAGGGGTTTGAACCATGCAAATGCTTAGTCTGCAATTCAGTGACTACATGCTGGGAACCTTTCAGCTACTGTGTTGTAGCTACAGTAATGCTCACACACAATGTTCAGCTGGATGCAGTCCAGCCTTATAAAGACATATCTAGAGACCGTCATATTCCCAGTGTTGTTAAGGAGGACAGGTGGGTTTCCTGTGTATAGGAGGGTTGTGTGTGCCAGGCTATGAACCAGATGGCAGTCCAACACACTGTTAGCTGCACATGGATAGGATAGGCCCTGATGCTTTGTGCTGTGCCAACAACCTGGAGGTGTGTGTATCTGTGGTGCCTTGAGATACCTCCCCCCTGTTCATGTGTGGTACATGTGTAGGGGACGACAGGTATGGTATGAGGTATAACCTGGCAGTGATGGGTTGCACCTGTGAGCCGTGAATCAGGAATCTGTTACTGCACAGATATTGCAGTTTACCGTGCTGAGGACAGTGTCCAGTGCATGCATCTTGCGGTTTACACTGCTGGTGTTGTGTAGCATTACTGTTAGTGTCCTATCCCGTGTGATACCCGCAGTGGTGGCTATGTAATCTGTGCCCTGCAGCAAAAGGCACTATGTGTGTATCAAGTGCTTCGCCAATATACAATGGCCCATGGGTGACACGTGCAAGCTGCCCCTCGCAAATCATTGTGGCTTCCCTAGCATGTAAGCACACGCTGACAGCCATTGGATACCCTATGAATGACATTGGAGATTGAGCAGAATGTAGAAATAGAACACCCTTCCTACATATTGTGGTAGCATACCTGGTGAGGGTATGATGGCAACCAAGGTCAGGCTCATACCAGCCCATGCCACATGCTGAGAGAGCCCTTCTATGTTCCCTATCATGTAGTCCAGGGAAGTACGTCTCAGGTCATCCATAGTGGCATGGACAATGACTGAGTCATATGTGTCCATGCCTCTGACTGATCTGTATGCATGTGTTATGTGGTGGACCATAGTGCCCCACGGGCATATCACTGTGACCTTCACCATGTACAGCCTGTTGAGCGGGACCCTACTGCACCGGCCAAGAGAGGTACCTGACACATCTGTAGCAGGTGTGTTGTGTAGCCCTACAGGCTGTGAGTGTATGGCACAAGGGATGTGTGTGCCATGTGTGGCATGTGCTCTGTTCCGACTTAACGTATGCCTGTGTGCCAGCTGCGGAGGTGTGTGATGCTCAGGCAGGATGCTATTCTGAGGCTCCAAGTATGCCCCAGTGTGTTCGGATTGCTATCAGTGCAGGTCTATGTCAGACTGGTATTGTAGTCACTGTAGTATGTCATGCCACGTGACAGGGTATGGCAGTACTGGGTTCAGAATGCTCAGTCCCCAGATTGGCTATGTGGTTGCATCTCACACATGTGTTGTACGTTCCTGGCCAGGGGAGAGGGTTGACTGCATACATGTGGCATCTGTGACATTGCCACATGACTCACATGTACCATAACTGGACCATAGAGGTGATTCACAGGTTACCTTTGCACATGCTACCATAGTAGTGTGATTGCCATGGTGATTACCAACACATAGGGCCAATGGGGAACAACATACTGAAGGTGAGTATTTGTGGGTGTACTGCTACTGATTTCATAGCGCTGGCATTTATGACTGCACACGTGGGTAAATGCCAGGTAAGTCATAAACAAATGTGTCACAGGCAACGTACACGCGAACAGGACAGACAGTGACGTTCTGTCAAGTGGAAAATTGAGATACGTATAGTACGCTATGCAGATGTCGCTAGGAATCCACAGAAGCTCTGTAAATCTGCATTGCAGGTGGAATCAGTGTTCCAGGGAACCTCAAGCAAACATGCATGCAAACAAAGCTACAGTAAGCAGGGCTGAAAGTAGTCCATTGTACAACAAAGAAGGGGTACCACTTCCAGTAGGTAACAGTGCAAATATGCAGGCACTATAAACATGTACCCAGGGATGCACAGCTCAGATGTCCATGGTAAAACTGATATTATTTAATATTTAATTTAATTTAAATTAAATTGGTACTGCGCACATATCAACATGCGCAAACATCCACATTGCATAGTCGTTGTGGGCAACATGCCACCATTAGTGTACATGTCCATCATTGAGTATCACTACTTGCATTACCTTCTCCCCTGTGCTACCTATGTATGTGGCTATCTGTTGACATCCTTACCACCGGTATGCAATAATGTGCAGCTGTTACACTATGGTACTTACTATGGGTGTAGATAACAATTCAGGACAGTCATACAGTTACTGCATCAGGCATGCTGGGATATACACACAATCATATCAGCACACCATACTGTTACCAACATGATACTAGTAATACACTTCTATGTAGTCACCCTGTGCATCAGCAACATGTTAGCCTGTTCCTGCACTGATGTTAGAGATTGCAGGAGGTGGCACAGTTTCATCATATGCACAGGGTGTGAACTAGGTATGCCTGAGTCTGCCACTGATACCACCAATTGACATGTATGTGTATGTGTGTTGGTGAGGGACAGCAGTACAGGGTGGGGCACTGTTGGTGCAGTGTGTGCATGTATGTGGGAGCACTAGGTGTTAACATTTTGCATGTGTGTATGCATGCACACAGTTCCACCTCATGGCTGCCATTTACTGGAGTTTGTGGACAGCCACAGACTGCACCTGGCAAGTCATACAGATCAGTGTCTGTGGCCACGGACACAGTACCTGTGCCTGGCAGGGGTGCTACGGACCGTATCCGGTACTAAGCCAGACTGGGTACTGTCATCAGAAGCGGGAGTTCGTTGACTGGACACAGGTCCCTGTTGGGACTGTCCAGAGCCACGTGCAAGTGGTCTCCTGGGGCAGTCTGATGACAGCACAGGCCCAGCATTGCTGGGGCTGCTGCTGGCACTATGGGGGCATCCATGTGCCTGTTGTCATCCGTACCAACTGCCAGCTGCTGCTGTTGCTGGCATACGGCCACGTCGATGCCGCAACCATCCACCATCGCCCTGGCTCATGGACATGTAGTTGTGGAACTGCTGTAATATGTCCCCACAACGTCTGTCTATGACATTGGTGAAATTACAGATAGCATCCACGATGTCACGCATACCAGAACCTGTGGGAGGAAGACAGGAAACACAGTTTACAATGTCTACACAATGTTGCCAGTGATGCACACATGCACACATGCACACGTGGACACACGCACACATGCACACATGCACTCCCCGCAGTATACACGCAGAGCACTACTGAGGTACACTATTATTACTAGCACTATCAGGACTATTATAGGTATTGTTAAAACACACTCACCAGCATGGCTGGGCTGCCTTGCTGTAACACCGGATGGACCTGCAGAAATGAGGGGATTAGTGTCAGTGGGCACAACTGTGCCATTGATACTGCGTATGATACAGTTCAATAGTACAACAGTTGCCTTTCACATGTCAGCTGCTGATATTGGCAATATCACACCTGCACAATTACATACTATGTTGACAGCTACATACCAAGGACACACCTTACACATGCATAAAGTAACAGTGTATAGAACAGTCAAGTGTACATATGGCATATTATCTGCACGCTCCATGTCGTGTTGCTGTGTGGCTCCAGCCTCCATCATAATGCAGGTGTGTTGCTGTTGATGTTCCTGGGCTGGAGCCACAACACTTAGGAGTAGCCCCTCCAGTCTGGTGAGGGGGGGGTGTGGCCACCTCACCTCCTGTGGTGACCTGTTGCCTGTGGATATCCGACGCACGCTGATGGACATTTCTGATTAAATCACTGCAGTGATGTCGTACCTGCTCATATGTCCTATTATGCATGCCAATGTCATTTACCCTACGGACAAGGTCTTGCCACAGTGCAGCCCTCTCCTGCTGATTCTGGCTGGTGCGGGAAAATAGTATGTAATAATCCCGCACCGGGCTCTGGTGTATCTCTTCATCTTCTGCAGCAGAGTAGGCAGGATTTCGCTGACGCACCATGTCCCTGAAAGAGAACACAAACAGGATATCAGCAAACTATGTCAGCAAAATATGGCACACATACTATACATGATACTCAACTGTAGTGATATACTACTACTCCCATATGTAGCACATGTGTGTCTCTTGGTGGATACACATGTACACGACCAGATATCAGTGCTCAGCCGACACCTGTGCAACAATACCTGCCACATCCCATACAACATAGTACCAAGCCCCATCAGTCAGCACACTGAGACAGGTCCAATGCACCACCTCACTCTAGGGGTTCATAACAAGGTACTGTATGTGGAACGTCATCCACTAGTGTGATCTGGGCACAAAATAATCGGCCTGGATATACATATCCCACCACCACCACCAGCACAGTAGACTACTTTAAAATATATGTGAATAGACAGATCTTCACTTGTTAGGATTGAGATGGTATCCATGCAGCCCACTGGGCCAGTGGAAGCCACAACCCACAATGCTGACCCCTTTGCAAATGCTTCCCACGGACATCCCCAAGAATGCATGGAACATGCACACACAGTTCTAACCCAGACCCTATGCACAAAGGTTAAGCATCCTGTGTGGTGGACCCCAGCCAAAGACAAATTGTATAACGATAGAAGGAGGCTACTGCAGGACAGATCAGAATCACATAAAGGGAAGGCATCTGTGGTCGGCACTAGTAATAAGCTAAGTTCTCTCATAACAACATCCAAGGCCAACTCTGAGAGAGACATGGCCAAGGACACTAAAGATAACAACACAGCCTTCTTCAGTTTTGTTAGAAACATGGACCAAAATCCTCAGATATGCTCAGAGTTAGTACACAACTACATAAAATTCACTGAACCCACAGATATTGGCAACATTCTGGCAGACAGGTTCAGTGCAAATATCCCCCTTCCCTCTCCTCAAAAGAAGACATACTTATCACAGCTGAATGTAACCTCCCTGTCATCTCAGATGTCCAGGTGAGGGCCGCCCTCAGCAAAGCAGAACACACAGCATCAATGTGACCTGCTGGTATCCCTGGATGTGTGCTATGTGAACTCCAAGAGGAGCTACAACCGCATATAAAACTGATATTTAACCTTAGCCTTACTACGGGATATGTACCTGAACCCTGGCGTACAGCAACAGTGGTCCCACTCCACAAAGGAGGCACCTCTACTGACCCTGGGAACTACCGCCCCATAAGCTTAGCCAGCCTGGTCTGCAAAGCTATGGACAGATTTCTTATGGAACTCATATACAGCAATATTGGGGACCTACAGACACTTGATCCCACCCAGTTTGGCTTTGTGAAGGTCTGATCCTGCCTTTTGAACCTGGCTGACTTTTTCATAACAGTCACTACAGCCATTGCTGAGGGCAAAGCAGTCCATACAGCCTACCTGGACTTGACTAATGCCTTCAACACAATATTCCACTCAGGCATCATAGACAAGCTCATCAGCTTAAATGCTAATGCATATTTCACATGATGGGTTGCAAACTGGTTGAACAACAGAATCCATAAAGTCAACATTGCAGGAGCCATGTCAGACTCAAAGCCAGTCACAAGTGGTATCCCACAGGGCTCTGTCCTAGGACCCCTCTTGTATGGCATTTACTTTTCAGCTGTGAAAGCAAACATGGGCGGGTTGTGGATGACAAAGTTCCCAGATGACTGCAAACTTGGCACCATAGTCGATACACCAGCGGGCACACACATCCTACAGACAGGCCTCACTGAAACGGACAACTGGTGCCAGAATCATGGCCTAACACTGAATGGCATGAAATGTATAGTCATCACCTTTGGGTAAAACAATGTACACACAACTTATCACATAGACATACATATAGATTCAGACCAATAACACATATGGAGGGTTCACAGTATGTAGACTATTAACTTGTTACTTTACATTACCTGTGTTTGTCACAGCTGGTTGCGTTACTGTTAGTATAGGTTCCTGCTGCTGCTAGCCCAGCTTGATACTGTCACTTATGACAGTTTCAACTATGGTGCATGGTATCCTGGGTTCAGACCTGGCCACTGCTTTTTATATTTTATGACTGTCTAGACAGGCTAGGGGGTGTGTCTGTGTAAAGGCAGTTTTGTTATAGCTTGCTCAATGTTGCCTGTCGGTTAGCTTGTTGGTGCTGTGCGCAGCTCCGCGCAAACGGGTTACGCTTGCTTACGCTTCATTTGGCTGTCAGCATGCATATTACACTCAGCTCACCTAGGGGCACACAGTTTCAGCATGTTAAACCACGGCTCACCTATGGGCACTCATTTTGCACCTGTTGAACCATTGCTCACCTACGGGCACTCATTTTGCACCTGTTAAACCACTGCTCACCTACGGGCAGATGCACTCAATTTGTTAAACTATAGCTCAACTATGGGCACATCTGACATTTTTTATTATTTTGTTATCTCACATTTCTTCAAATTAAATGGCCTATTTCATTACATTTTACATAAAATATAATTTTATATGTGTACATATATGTCAGGGACTTGTTTCGTGCTTATTTCACTAAAAGTAAAAATAGATGTTTTGGAGGCTCGAACCATGACTGTCTGCTCTTCAGCTGACGTCTCTACCGCTACGCTATTGCTTTTTGGCTTACTTTGCATAGTTAGTTCTTATATGCTTTTCCACTTACTGCTAACTGTGGCTGAGCTACGGGCATGCCCGCACAAACGAGCGCACTCACGGGCAAACATCTTTACGATTTAAAAAAATATATAACATGTTCATTTATATATTTTCTGTTCATAGTCTGTGGGGGCATGTGTTGTGTTGTGTTTATTCACATTTCCATGGCCTCTGTCATGGGGGTTTACTTTGGGCACTGTTACTCTTCTGGGGGCGTGTCCGTTTGCATGGCTTGGCCTACGGACACGCCCCTACTGTCTTCCATGGACCGTGTTAGCCTTAGGTGTGATTCAGCATGCCCTCATGCATAAGCCTTGTATCTCTTACACGGAGGCTTCGTGAATCCTTCCCTATACTTTTCTTCTGTTGATAACACAGTTGTCATCACTTGTTTAACCCACTGATTCATTTATTTGAGTCTCAAATCAATAAGAAAATCATAAATGCAATTTTATTAAGTTTGCATGAATGTTCATTGAATTATTTCACCTAGTTTAACCTTAACTGATGGTTATTGCCAAACCTGAAAAATTCACAAGATGAAAGTGATTTACATCCCATTCATTTCATCCTTGCAGAAATTGCCTAAATAAATTGCAGGCTGTGCAAGGGTGCCCTCAGGAAATCTGACGTAGAGCTCTCTGATATGATGGTATTGTGGTCAAGTCCTCCACAAAGCAAAATCTATTGCCAATCCATGTGGAGAAGACGCCAGTTTATAGCAGATGTCACTCACTTCACATATGTCCCTAATTTTTAAACTTCTCAACAGCCATGTTTATTCTGTTTTGGAGTTTGACACATCCCTTTCAAGCTATCAATACTATCACAAATAGGCTTTATAATACTTCATTATCCTTCAGCACTTCAAAACCATTACTATGTGTGAGCTGTTTCTTTAAGAAAATATTTCATGCACTCTTATTAGTCTGTTCATACTTCATATTCTAGTTTGTCCAGTGCTGCTTATTATATAGTGCTCTTTATTATATAGTTCTACTTGTTATATATTGCTACTTATTATATAGTACTTATTATATAGTGCAGCTTATTATATAGTGCTACTTATTATATAGTACTTATATAGTGCTGCTTATTATACAGTGCTACATATTATATAGTACTTATTATATAGTGCTGCTTATTATATAGTGCTACTTATTATATAGTGCTACTTATTTTATAGTGTTATGTATTATACAGTGCTATTTATTATATCTTAGGTTTCCCTGTAGTAAGGGTATGGGTCTCAACAGATCTTCACTTAGTCTGGACTTACGAGCATATGGGGATACTGAAATCATTCTCTCTTCCTGAAGATGACTTTTATTTGAAAATCTGTGCATGCATTTGGAGGTAAAGCTTTCAGAAATTAATACAGTATTTCCAAAATTAATTTTTAAAATGCACTACATGGCAGGATCGGTGCTTCCATTCTAGTGTTGATGGTATTCCCCATGATTGCATTTATTAAATCAACCCATGGAATATTTAACTTAGAAAAAGATGGGAAATTTAGTACACACACACACACACACACACACACACACACACACACACACACACACACACACACACACACACACACACACAACAGAGCAACATGGGAATCAGTGTCCTTAAATCATAACAAAATTCCTAGCTAAACTATTGATCTCTAAAGCAAAAAAATAAGGAGAAATGATCTATTTTGCCGACATTTCATTGTTGTCTTTTCCATGGGACATTTCATTCTGTGTCCATCCCTTGTAATGTAATACAGCATTGCGTGTTAACATGTTAATTCTGTCTATGGCCATTAACATTATTTCCCCAGTTCTTCCTCTGTTTTCATTCATATTCACTGTTTGTTTTTGTTAAATAATTGGCAAGTTAACACTTAGCTCCTATAATTACTGCAGTATTTCTAAATGTGTCTACACTCCAAGTGTATGATGATTTTCTTTACCCTGAAATACATTTACCCTACTCTGATCTATTTCCTAATATGGTATTTTGTACAATTTGAAGTTGGCAACTTATTTCCCTGTGGCCTATACACATAAATAGTAACAGCCTCAGTCATAACTAACATCTAGTTATTCCTCAGACACATTATCAAGTTTTATATTGTATTCCAATGTATATATGTATATGTGTTTATATATATATATATATATATATATATATATATATATATATATATATATATATATATATATATATATATATATATATATATATATATATATATATATACACACACACACACACACACACACACACACACACACACACACACACACACACATATATATATATATATATATATATATATATATATATATATATATATATATATATATATATATATATATATATATATATATATATATATATATGAGTATAGTGTGCATCCTGGAAATAAGTGAATAGGTGTAAGGTAGAGGAATATTTCAGCTCTTTCCACTAATGTTGCAGTTTAATTGAAGTACTTGAGCAAGCCTGCATGCACATGCACACACACACACACACACACACACACACACACACACACACACACACACACACATAAATGCATGTGTGTGTGCGCGTGCTCTCACTCACACATATACACACATATTTCCTATGTATGCTTATAAGTGTCACCAGCTTGACAAATGGTTAGGAAAGTAGATATTCCCTTTGATTATCATGCATGACTGATTCCCACATGGCACATGGGCTCATTCACCTATGTGCTGCACAACTAACTGCAAAACTGCAGAGTTTGAAAATGTTTCCCTTTTAATCAACATGAAATTGATATTTTTCCATCATTCCCAGTGTTGATAAATGTATGACCAATTTTACAGTAATATCCTGATATCTATATGGCACCTCACAGTAAGACGCTGTCCGGTTCGATTCTCAGCTAGACCGTCTTCTGTGTGGAGACATGCGTGAATGGGCATACCTTCGTTGAAGGTTGTGCATCAAGCCTGGCAAGCCGGTATGTAAAAATCAACTGCCAATCATTAGCGGACCAGAGTTCCGCTGTGTCGACCCCTAACCGAGAAAAGCTGAAAGACACAAAAAAATTCTAGTTACGTAGGGATGTGCATCTTTGCTCAAGACTGCAGTGTATCTATAGGAAGGAATATGAAGTTTGTGTTCCTGCATATTTTAAAATAAGAACTGATTGTTTGAATGACATGTAAGACCCCTATATAAGACCTGTCCTTCTCCTGTACATACTTGTATCTCATAACAGAGATGCTAGGTCATGGAAAAATAAGACAAGAGCTATGTGTGAGAGGTAAATTATCTTGTTGCGCATATATCTGCACCTGTCACTATAGGACTGAATAGCTATGTTGCCAGTGTGTCTGTAAATGTCCCCTTACTATTATCAGTCATATACAGTACACAGTTATGCAGTCTGTGTTGACAGGAATCATCATGCTCAGAGGATGAAAAGCTAGATTCAGAAAGGATAAGTTTAGCTGTTCTGAAAATGTAGTTTTGCTGTATGCTTTGAGGACCCACGGCATGCACATAATGTGAAAAGTGATATTGCCTTGCCTTTGTGTGAGGAGGTGTGATGGGCATTGCTCCATAACATCAGTCCTGTGGGGGAGCATATTCACATACTGCAGCAGTGCAACAGATGTGTCATTGACATAAATGTGCATGCCGAGAGGAAGGCACAACAGACAGTGACAGAGAAGCTGGACACAGGATGGTGCAGCATGGAGTGCCAACATGATGGAGCTGAAGGAGTTTCTAATACCCTTGCTGGGGGCAAAATATTTTGATGTTCCCAGGAGATATGAAAATAGATGTTGGGGCATGTCCACTCTCTAATGTTGCAGTGTATATTCAGTCATGTTGGTACAAAGACAAATGTGTCTTTATAGCACAACTGCACAGAGTGTGGGCTGTCCACAATCAGCTGTCTTCACTGGAAAATCAGTTGTTCAGTATCTGTGGAGTGGCACTGAAGGCAGGTATTTGATGTACATTTATTTTTGCATGCCCATCCTAGTAGAACATGTCACATGGCTACAAATGTATCATATTTGCACTGGTGTTTCCAATGTTGTACATTTCTCAGGCCACGCAAGTTTATCAGTGACACCAAGAGATAGGAGTAGAATGGTGGCTACTGGTATCCATGCAGGGGGCCAGTGAAGATTCTGATGCAGATATATGACAGTCACTATGTTGCAACACATTGGAGATGTCGGTCTCTATCCTAGATGGACATTCATGCTTTGTACAGGGTGAACACACAGCCACTTCCACAGATTAATCCATGGCTGTAAAGTCTGGCCACCCACCATCCCAAGAGGAGGAAGTTTCTCTCACCTCTGCAAGTCACGCCATTGTGCCCCCTGTGGCTGTCACAGCAGATGAATGACCTGTGTTACAGTGTGTGTGACCATCACAATGTAGCCTCATAAAGTGATCTAATAATGTCCTCTGATACAGTTGTCCCCCTCACATGCAGGCAGTCTTCTCAATCAATTAGCAGGTATGCAGGAATGTCATGCAGCCACAGTGTGATGCTATACAGTGCAGTATCTTGACAGCTGTGTTATATGGTATTCAAGAGGATGCTGCTCAGCATTATCTGTGCCTGGGAGGGTGCTGAATGCAGAGACAACATAACTATTACTTTTATGAAGGCTATCATGGCACACATCACCTATACTGCCACCACCATAAAAAGGATTACAGTACCATTATCACTTCCCATTCTAGTGGTGCTGTCCTTGGCTGGGGTAGGGTACATATATAGCATGGTCATGAAAAGGGGCCATCACCGGGTGAACAGTCAGCATGCAATTACTGCAGCATGTAACAGTTTACTACCCCCTGATGTGAGTAGTGTTGATACCCAGCCTATTTTTGCATAACACATTATCAGTGATCTTCATCCAGGTTAGGGACATACAGTAGCATGTCATCCTTGCCATGCAACAACCTCAGCCTGTCACACAATGCTACTGGATTGATCCTAGTTTATGACCCCTTAGCAGTACCCAACATTTTTCATAAGAGGATGTGATCCCTAACACAGAGTATGCTACATCTCCATGAGATCCCCATCTCCTTCATCTGAAACATGCCCTATGCAGTTTCTGTTGACAGCTATGTTCCTCCCTTAACACCTTTGAGCATTATAATGACTGTGAACTACAGTACCATCCATCATATGTGATATATATGATGATGTCTGATGCACAATGTGAGACAACCATGCTCTGCTCAGAAGCATGCTTCATGTTTGTTCTGTATGTCATTATACTACCATTGCATTCCATCTGTATGCTTTGTTCTGGACTAAATATTACTACCAGACCTGAACCACCATGTATCTTACCTGTTGTTATCTCAGGAGATTTTATGTAGCAGCTGCATCTTACATGTCCTCACTCTCCTCAATAGATATTCAGCTCATGTGCCTGTGGTGTTTGGGTCTGTCCACAGCATATAATAACATGGGGATGGCTCACCTGTTTCCTTAATATCATATTAAATAGCATGGTATAGCCTACAACCAATTGCATTGCTATAGCAAAGGCGTACAACAGTGGCCCTAAACATGTTGAGGTAGAAAAAGCATGACAACATATTTCCAGTGTTGTTTCAGGTCTCAGCATGGGTGGCATTGCACTGTAATATAGTGGTACTCTCTGGATTACAATGAGCTGACATAACCCAAGGCTTAAGGGTGGGTATCCTCATCACCAGGTCCATAGGAAGGGTGTATACTGATTTGCAGGAGTTTAGTGCATCTGCACACTAGATGTATAGCTGCACATATGTTCTTATTTCACAGTTCCTGCACTGATAAGCAGTGTTGCCTTCCATGCTGGAAATGTCAATATAGGTGACAAGTCTGTCATATGTGTGAATTGTGTGACCTGCCTCCTTAGTGCTCTGCAGTCATGTGTTTTGATCCTATGTGCATTGCGCATGACCATGCAATTCATAGAATGGTAGTCTTTCTGGATGATATGCCTCTGTGACTGTGAACCAGGTAGACCACTATTGCTATGTGATGTTTGTGGCACCCAGTACCTCCAGGAGGTAATCAGTCTCATAAAAGGCACTCATAGTACTGTCTCTATAAACTACTGTGCCAAAAAACTGAAGCATTGCTACAGGGGGTGTTCCACAGCACATTGTAACCATGTCAAGATCTGCAGAGATGCAAATGAGGGAAGAGAGAGAAGCCACAGTCATGCACACACAAGCACCCAAATTATTGTGTAAGAAGTGAACTAATTATAGCATGTAGACTTTTATTACAACAACTTGTGGCCAACTGGATGTGCTATACTTTTTGCTCTGTTACTGCATGTTTTGTACATTTTTCAAACTGCTTGCTCAATAGCTATAAGTTGTAATTCTAATTCTCTATTCATGGATAAATACATGATTCTGTTACCAGCTTTATTTTTCCTCTTTGGCTATGTATGCTGCTGTATCTGGATTTACGCATGCTGGGGTGCTCTCCACAGTGCCACTATTGTAAGTTTCTGCACTTGGGGATCTGCCAGCATCATTCATTGCTAAGCAGTTCTTCACCATAATACCTCTATGACACAGTGTGTGTTGCTGGGGTATGGTGATGTGCACTATGTTCTGACCACTGCCTAGGGAACAGAGACAACAGCAGAATTTCTGTACTTAACAGCCACACAGTATCTCTTTGTCTGTGCTTGTCACTTTATATGATATTCTTTAATCTCAAAAATCCATTTATGGCTATGATCTTCCAACCACCCTGCTCGAATCTGTTTCAGTGACTGGTTAGTGAACATCAAAGTTAATTAGAAGTGCTATGCTGTTTGCAAAGAATTCAATGTTATGGAACAAATTGAGAAAACATTTTTTCTTGACCTGACCTGTGCAGCTATGAGCTGTGCAATTGTTACACTATAATATGCAATTGAAATTACTGCATTCAGAAAAAAACACATGGCAAAAATTAAATGTTTTATAACTGTAAAAGGTATCAAAAGGTTTTTTACCCAAGGAAGACAGGCTTTTCAGTATGTTCTGAAGCTATCAGAACATCTAAAAATCCAAGCCAGATAAAGTCAGTCATAGCTATCAAATAAAACTCACATCAATTATTACATCCAAGGACAATAAACTGTAGAACTGATCTTGCCATTTATATGTAGTTTTTATTACATTTTGTAACACCAGATTTCAAACATTCTGTTCAAGAGCTATTTTTATTAAATTAAAACTGATGGTTATGTGGCTGTAATCTGATAATCTGATTTTGTTTAACCAATGTCTGGTAACCAGCAAAATCTCAAGTAACCCATGAAAACACCATGCAGCTATATTTCTGCTTTCTAGTCTTGACAGCACACTGAAGTAGTTGGGTTATGCTAGACAAAGGGATAAACATGTGACCAAATACAGGACAGCTAGAATACAACAGTGTAGGTGGTGTACCAATAGCGTTCCTATTGAGAAACATGACAATGTTTATTGGGAACTCTTTAGCGTAATTTAAGGAGAAAATGTATAAGGAATTTGACTTTCTTTGCAGAAATTGCTGCTTATCTGTCTCTTTGTGAAGCTGGATTACCCCAAAGCATTGTGGTGTGCTCCAGGTTCTGTGCTACCAAGGACTAACCAATGTCACAAATTAAATTACAGCCAAGTATGTGCATAGTGAGTGCAGCATCAGAGCTAAATTTCAGACTACTAGCAAAACAAAGGTCGCATCTGCCTGTCTAATGGTGCTGCATTAAGTAAATGTTAAAAATATCATGTTGTTGTAAAAATAATAGATGTTACCAGAAAAACCTCATCAGCTTTTAAAGTTTCTGTAAAAAGAAATGTTACTGAAAGCATAATACATAAATGAACTTTATTTATCCTGAAAATGAAAGCAAGTAAAGTACAGCTGCTGAAAATAAATACAAATTACCTAAAGTTCCTTTCTTAAATGTTTTTGTTGCTCAGACAAATATTATTAATAGACTTATATAAAACACAATTTAAAATGTATATCAAAGCATATAAATACAATGTCAAGGCAAACAATTAGGAAATTCTGTATGAGATATTAAAAGAGTATGGTCAAGAAGGCAGCAAAAATATAACAAAATACAGAATGAGAAGAGTGTCATTTTCTTGTCACCTTATATTTTATGGCTTTTTTGTAGGAAACATATTTTACATTAAATATTTTTAAATATATTTATGCTTCTGTAGTACAGTAAGATGAGAAGGCCTTTAAGTCATTTTCTCTATGCAGTAGTATCAAAATAAACAATAGACTTTACATTTCCTGCCTGCCACGTTTACCCATCCTTTCTAAACAAAATGCATTTAATGAACTTGTTCTAATGCTAATTAGGGATTGGTAAGAAAAACATAGACTCAGTCAGAGACATTTAGTCTCTGGGTTTTATAAACAGCACTTTACTGAAAAGCAAATAAATGCAACAGTTCACATTAATTTAGAAATATCAGCATCCATCCTTAACTCTAAACAACAAATTTCAGGAAAATGGCACAGTCCTAATACTTTTTTCCTTTTGACAGGAAAACTGTAATTTGCCCTAAGCCCATAAGATAAATGAATGATATGTGTCCCTGTTTAACAGCATGTCCTTGGAGCAGATGGCTCTTTTATTAATACTAAACATAAAAGCGATACATAATTTGTAAACTTCCATATACCGATCGGAAAAGAGTTAATTAGTGGATAATAAATAATGGCATACTTAGTGGAGAGAAAAAATAAATCCCTTTACCGCACATAGTGTGGTCTGTTGCATAGCTTTCAAATGTAATGTATGCACTACTAAAAGAACTCTTCTTTCTTTAGGGTTCATACACATTGCTGATATACAATATTATACGTGTCACATTAATGGTGAATGGAGAAATATTTTCAAGTTATTTGTTATTGATAATCATAATCATATTATAGATCTCAATAATTTGGATGCAGGCTAAAAATACATATAATGGTTATAGCTGTCAGACTGCAAACTGATAATTAATGTAAGTATACACAATGTTTTTTTTTTAACAAAAACACATTTATGTAGACTTCAGAAATGCTTCTTAATATAGTATATTCAGAATAGTTTTCTATTATAAGCTGTATATAAATTTACTAAAATGAACATAACTCCTGGCTTTGGCATTAAGATAATAAGTAAAATGTACTTGATGCCAAGTGCTGTTGGTCTCCTTTGGTATTTAAGCAATAATCTAAGACTGAGCTTGAGTATATCAGGACTTAACCCATGGTTGGTGTCGTTGAATCATATAGGTGAAGCCTGCATGATCAAACAAAGCCAACTGTGAGTAAATTCTGATATACTCACAAAACAGGAGTAGATTATTGCTATTATACAATGGCATTATTTAACAAAAAAATTGCGTGCCTTTCTTAAATAATGTCTTTGTTTAAAGGCATTGTAGTGTTACTCCATCATCATCATCATCAGCATCTTCTTTCGGCTGTTCCCATTAGGGGTCACCACAGCGGATCACCTGTTTCCATTTCTTCCTGTCCTCTGCATATTGCTCTGTCACACCAACCACCTGCATGTCCTCTCTCACCACATCCATAAACCTTATCTTAGGCCTTCCTCTTTTCCTGTTACCTGGTAGCTTCATCCTTAGCATCTTTTTCCCAATATACTCCGCATCCCTTCTCAGCACATGTCCAAACCAACGTAATCTTGCCTCTCTGGCTTTGTCTCCAAACCTTCCAACCTGGGCTGACCCTCTAATATATTTATTCCTAATCCTGTCCACCCTCATCACACCCAGTGCAAATCTTAACATCTTTACCTCTGCACATCCAGCTCAAACTCCTGCATTTTTGTCAATGCCACTGTCTCCAACCCATATAACATAGCTGGTCTCACTACCCTCTTGTAGACCTTCCCTTTCATTCTTACAGGTACTCATCTGTCATAAATCACTCCTGACACTCTTCTCCACCCACTAAATCCTGCCTGTACTCTCTTCATCATCTCTCTTCCACACTCACCGTTACTCTGAACTATTTACCCCAAGGTTTTAAACTCATCCACCTTTGCCACCTCTACTCCTTGCATCCTCACCATTCATCTATCCACCCTCTCATTCACACACATATATTCTGTCTTAGTCCTGCTGACCTTCATTCCTCTTCTTTCTAGAGCATATCTCCATCTCTCCAGGGTCTCCTCCACCTGTTCCCTACTCTCACTACAGATCACAATGTCATCTGCAAACATCATAGTCCATGGGGACTCCTGTCTGATCTCATTTGTCAACCTGTCCATCACCATTGCAAATAAGAAAGGGCTCAGACCTGACCCTTGATGTAACCCCACCTCCACCTTAAACGCATCCGTCACTCCCACCGCAGACCTCACCGCTGTCACACTACCCTCGAACATATACTGTACCACACTTACATACTTCTCTGACACTCCTGACTTCCTCATACAATACCACAACTCCTCTCTAGGCACCCTGTCATATGCTTTTTCCAAGTCTACAAAAACACAATGCAACTCCTTCTGACATTCTCTGTACTTCTCCATCAACACTCTCAGAGCAAACATCACATCTGTAGTGCACTTCCCTGGCATGAAACCATGCTGCTGTTCACTAATCATCACACCCCTTCTTAGCCTATATTCCACTACTCTTTCCCATAACTTCATGCTGTGACTGATCAATTTAATCCCTATGTAGTTACTACAGCTCTGCACATCACCCTTATTCTTAAAAATCGGTACCAAAACACTTTTTCTCCATTCCTCAGGCATCCTCTCACTTTCCAAGATTTCATTAAACAATCTGGTTAAAAACTCCACTGCCATTTCACCTAAACACCTTCATGCTTCCACAGGTATGTCATCTGGGCCAACAGTCTTTCCATTCTTCATTCTCTTCATAGCCATCCTTACTTCCTCCTTGCTAATCTGTTTCACTTCATGATTCACTATCCCTACATCATCCGACCTTCTCTTCCTGTCATTCTCTTCATTCAGAAACCCCTCAAAGTACTCTTTCCATCTCCTCAACACACTCTCCTCGCTTGTGAGTATGCTTCCCTCATTATCCTTTATCACCTTTACCTGCTGCACATCTTTCCTAGCTCAGTCCCTCTCTCTAGCCAATCGGTACAGGTCTTTTTCTCCCTCCATAGTGTTCAACCTTTCATACAACTCTTCATATGCGTTATCCTTAGCCTTCGCCACCTCTCTCTTTGTCATGCACCTTATCTCCTTATACTCCTGTCTACTTTCTTCATCTCTCTGACAATCCCACTTCTTCTTTGCCAACCTCTTTGCCTGTATACTCTTCTGCACTTCCTCATTCCACCACATCTCCTTGTCATCCTTCCTCTGTCCCGATGTGATACCAAGCACCTTTCTAGCCGTCACCCTTACTAGCTCTGCTGTAGTTACCCAGCTATTCAGTAACTCTTCACTGCCACCCAGTGCCTGTCTTAACTCATCCCTGAACTCCACCTCACAATTACCCTTTTTCAATTTCCACCATTTGATCCTTGGTGCTGCCCTCACACTCCTCCTCTTCTTGATCACCAACATCATCCTACAAACCACCATCCTATGCTGCTTAACCACACTTTCTCTGGCCACCACTTTACAGTCTCCAATCTCCTTCAAACTGGCCCTCCTACATAAGATATAATCCACCTGTGTCCATCTTCCTCCACTCTTGTATGTAACCCTATGCTTCTCCCGCTTGTTAAAATACGGATTCACCACAGCCATATCCATCCTTTTTGCAAAATCCACTACCATCTGACCTTCTGCATTCCTTTGTTTAACACCATACCTACCCATCACTTCCTCATCCCCACTGTTCCCTTCATCAACATGCCCATTTAAATCTGCTCCAATCGCCACTCTCTCACCCTTGTACTATGCATGCTTAGGGAACTTACATTCCCACATGTGCACAGTGCATTAGTGTAGTGCTAGTGAAGCAACAAAGACAAGAGATACTCCATTGCCATTTTTTCCCTGCTGAGATTTTACAAGGGACAATGCAGAAATACAAGAAAAATCAGATACGTTTCTGATTCTTTAGTTGTGCAGAATGGACTTGTTTTTTCTTGTATTTTGCTCTGGCCTCTAAGCATATACCATGGAAAGTCTGGCTGTTTAATGGTAGTTTAGCGGCCAGACTTTTTTCTATTGATATTCTATTCTCTTGTTCGATATATATTTCTCGGAGGTACAGGCCAACACGGAAGGCATGTGGCTGACCAAGTTTGCAGATGACTGCAAACTGGGCGCCATAATCGACTCTCCAGTCGACACAAGCATCCTCCAAAAGGGCCTCATAGAAACAGACAACTGGTGCCAGAGCCATGGCCTCAAGCTAAATGCCAAAAAGTATATAGTCATCCCCTCTGGCAAAAACAAAGTGCCCACAAATTACCACATAGGTGGTAATCCATTAAGTACAGAAGAAGTAATTAGGGACCTGGGGACCCAAGTTGATAACAATCTCTCATTTGACAACCACGTGGCCAAAGTGGTTAGAAAAACATTTTATATAGCCCACCTAATCATGAAGGGATTCACATCTAGATCAGGGGAGGTCATCGTGCCTCTTTACTCATCCCTTATCAGGCCCATAATTGAGTACAATGCCCCTTTTGGGATGTACCTTACCAGACACCTGCAGCAACTTGAAAGACCCCAAAAGTACCTCACCAAGAGGATCAAAGGGCTCAAACAGATGCCATATGCTGCCCGGTTAAAGAAACTCCAGCTCTACACAGTGGCATACTGCCTGCTCAGAGATGATCTGTGCCTGACATATAAAGCCATGTCCAACCCGGAATTAATGGACATGCTGGACCTCAGAAAAATCCAAATCCCATCGAGCTACACACTCGAGAGACTTGAACCTCAGCACTGAAATAAATAGGACATGCTGGAGGGACAGATTTATAACCCAGAGGCTCCCTTCACTCTGGAATAAAATCCCAGTCCAGGTTAGGCAGAGTCCCTCATTGACTCTCTTCAAGAGGAATCTTGATGAGTGGATGGGAGATCGTAGGTTTACCCCGGGTATCACTTCTGTGTCACTGTTAGACAGAGGCACAGTATACAAACCTCGAAAAAGGGCATAGCAAAATTAATTTAAAATGGGTGGCGAAAGCCAAACACACTCTAGCTAGGCTTATAAATGCTCTAGGGCAGATTGCCTAGTATGAACCTATGAACCTATATATGCTCAACTTGCAATGGGCTTGCTGGCTGGGTTGTCCAATCAGTATGCTTGGTTTTGAATAGCAATGAGCCATTATTGTAAAAATCTTGTTTCTTCCCTCCAGCTTCTGCTTTTCACAAATATGACCCACACTGATTTAGATCATCCACAGGAGTGAACACTCTTTATTTGTTATTAAGAAGGGTCAGATATTTATGACACATTTTGGAACATATCTAACAGGGCAGAAAGTACTTGTTATTTCTGGGATCTTTCATCAGAAGTAAATCAGTGGCCATTATTTAAATGCTAGTAGCATGACATACTGACTGTGTTGATAGGTAGTTGATACCTTGGTTGTGTCCAAGTTCTCTGTCTATTCAACAATTGATATCCATTGGTGTCATCTGTAAGGGAGGAATCGCTCCAATTTTTTAAAAAGGAAAGAACATCAGCCTATGCATTTAGCCTGCTATTTCATACCCCTAATGACATTTCGCTGGCATGTGCTAATTTCCAGACTTGGTTTACTGGTCCAAAACTTAAAAAAGTCAACTGTCTTGCTGACAAACTATCATTTTGTAGGAATTTAGTGCAATTGTGTAGCAATTGCTAACAATATATCAAACAATGCCTGGTGTTTCTAGCTTACTATAATACTATAGGACTTCCTTGTTTTAGCAGTGTTTCAATTACATCTGATCACATCATTTTAAAGATTAATATTTGTTTTTTAAAATAAAATGTAACTGCATTTCATGCATGAGTTGAAATTAAGTGATACACTTATTTTTTTTTAAACTTATCCAAATACTTCCTACATTAGAAAACTCTGACCATGACAAAGAAAATGAGATTTAAAAATAATCTCAAAGTAATTTGTCCCTAAATAAACTATGTCAGACTAAAGTTAAAAAAGCACTAACCAGAGCAGCAGATCACAATTTGAAAATGAATCACCAATTAAATAAAACATGGTTTTCTATATAGCCTACAAACTACCATCTTCAATAAATACTGAAGCAAAAGTAAACATCACAACAACACCTAATATACAGACTAAAAATAAATAATGAACTAGGAGGTAAAAGAAGATTGGATATTTCATGGCTCAAAAGACTAGTCAATGATCTCCATGGAGGAGTACAGAAGAGACTTGAGTTCAGATAGAGGGCTGCCAGTCTGACCTATCAACTAATATTTTGAGGCCTCTGATCGTTTTAGTTCGGAACCTATAAGGTCAGTCAAGTTGAGTGATATGTTGATATAAATACGTGACTAACAGTGCTTTATATTCAAAAATGAGTCTGACAAGATATGAGTAAAAAAGTATTAAGACTTCCTTGGATATAATGAACATGGCTCAGGAAATTAGATTAGACAGTGAGAAGGTTGACATGATGGTCAAAGAATGACGAATTATCAACAAGAGTGCCTAAATCACTTTTGGCAATGTCTAATTATAGGGTTAGTCAACAACATGATACTTGAAAATGTTCCTTTTTTTACCAAAATGACCTCTGCTACATTTTTTCACATTTAATTGGAGATCATTGTTCTTGCACCAGTTATTAACATAGTCTGTCCCATGTTGAAGCAATTATGAGTGGAAAATCAAATCACAACAGCTAGTTTATGGTAATCTAACAACGTTTGATAATACAAACTAAGTGTGTTGTCCTGAAAGTTTAATAAATAGATGTCAAATAGGAAAGGGCCCAGCAGTGACTCCTGTAGGATACCACTGTTAACTTTGTTTAATTTCTGAAGTCATAAATAGTACTCAAAGGTTATGTCAAACAATCTGTTAATTATCCACAGCACAAAGAACCAAAATGGAGTGAAAAATAAATGCTGATAACCACAGTACATACAATATCATTTTAATCAAAATTACATGAATGCAACACACAGAAAAATTATTAAGCATTTTCTTCCCACTTGGGGGAATTCATCTGAATGCCCTTATCAAACTCATTACATAATTTATACCCAAATTAATCACCAGCTTACCCTATTACACAGAATAGTGCCTAATACATTAAATTTAAAAAGACATACACATAGAAATCAGTGAATGAACATATATTAGTTTACGAGGAAAATAAAGTGTATAAATATGCACCTCGCTCATACTATTACACCAGGGTATCAATTAAAATTCATTTAGTATATAGAATCCTCCCAAATAACATTAATATTAGTATAATATCTAAAACTGATAATATATATATATATATATATATATATATATATAGATATATATATATATATATGTATATACAATATATACACGCACACACACACACACACACACACACACACATATATATATAGATAGATAGACAGATATAGTGTGTGTGTGTGTGTGTGTGTGTGTCTATATATATATATATATATATATATATACACACATATCTGTGTATGTATATATAAATAATAATGTTCAAAATTCTTTTTACCTATTTTCTTCACTTAAACCATTGATAATTTTGTTATTGTAAACAAATGTAATTACAATTATCACAGCTCAATACTAAAAATTGAATGTATTACTACCTCAAAACCAGTCCTAAAATTGAACTTATTACTACCTCAAAACCAGTCCTAGAACACCCCATTATGTTAAATTCCCTTGGTAGATAATGCCAGAATGGTTAAAGCTAACTAATATTTATGCAAAGGGGTTATCATATTTTAACTTTTTGATGCTCTTAATTGTAGTTCTGGGTTTAGATTAATAGCATCATTTAAACCTGGGGGAAAGGCATTCAACCAAATTTGCCATATAATTTCTCTGTACTCCAAATAATTCTCTGAATTAACCCCCTAGGGTTTCTTTCCACTATTTCTAAAATCCCAAATAAAAATTTCCTTAAGATAGTACAATTCAGAATTGTCAGAATGCCTAGCCAGGGTTTTATTAAGGTTCTTTCTACTAATATCATAGTTATGTTCATAAATCCATTTTCTCAATGTTCTTTCAGTTTTAACAACATAACCCCCCTCACAGTCAGAATATCTCACAAGCTAAATAATACCCTTTGTCCACAATTGCCACTCTAAAAAAATATTTTCTAATTCGTACCATTTTTTATAGCTATAATACTGTCTTCTATTATCCAGGGACACTGTCTACGGGCTCCACACTTAAATTCCCTTTTAGTTGTTCCTTCATTCTTATAGCTAGTGCCATCCAATAATTTCTTAAAATTATAAAGGGATTTATTAGTAAAGACTGGTTCTTCCTCCACCATATCAGTAACCTCATTTTCAACCTTCATAATTTTCCTGTCTTTCATAATATTCTTAATATCACTTGCCAACTCACTATAAGCCACTTTTCATGCCCTTTCAAACATTTTATTATATGTGGGGTTGCAAATAGTATTATTTTCATTTATTTATTCCCCTAAAAGCAGTTTATGTTTCTTACTCCAAACATTAATAACCTCCTGGATGGCTTCTTGAAACATTTTCTCAGAACAACCTCTTTCCATGAACATATTCTTCAGGATGTTCATCTCTCCTTTTAATGCACCAAAAACAGATGTCATTCTAGCCACTCTTATACATTGGCCTCTAACAATTTTTTTCTTTAATGAAAATGGTTATAAACTTGTATAATGCAGGCATGAATTACTAAAAGTGGGTTTTCTATATATTTTAGTTTTGAATCCCTCTTCTATCTTTTCCACTTGAACGCCCAAATAATTGATACTATTTCTGTTAAAGTGAATTTAAAAAAAAGAAATGGTGCTATGTTAAAAATCAATAAATTCATAAACTTTGTTATCTGAACCACTCCACAGAATAAGAATATCATCTAAAAATCTCAAGTACAGTTTTGTGAACTTAAAATATACTAAATAAAAAAAAATACTTTTTCTAGAGCAAGAAGTATGGCATTAGCATAAATGGGGGCACATTCAGCCCCCATTGCTCCCCCTTTAAGCTGCTGAAAAGCTTCTCCATCAAAAAAAAAAAAAAATCCTTAACACCATAACAGCAAACTCCAATACATTCCTAATGTCTTCACCCATTAAAAAATCACATTGTAGCAACATGTCCAGAAATAAAGACAATCCCTTTTCTGCTGGAATTGAATTAAAAAGATCCACTACATCAATAGTTAAAATGCTACCCTCAGATCACAAAGGTCTGATGTTAACTTCCTCAAAAAATCCTACGAATCCATTAGCAAATGCTTTTCCTGCTCATACAGGAGCTTTAAGAGTCTTTCAATATAAAAGTATAAACAGTGGGTTTTAGAACCACCAGTGGAAACTATTGGCCAGTATGGAGGTTTTTTTTATTTCTTTGTAGACTTTGGGATCCCAAACATTGTAGGTATATAGTTCTTATCCACTTTCAAAAATCTGGAAATGCCCAATGTTATTCTCCCTCCCTTTAATAATTGCTCTAAATTAAAACCAATAAATCTATATGCCAGGCTAACCTCATTTCTAGAGATAACAATATAAGATTATTTATTGTGTAAAATATTGGACATGGTACCTAGATAATCAATGTAATCACATAGCTCTATGTCCCTAAACCTGTCTGGTAATTCTTATAGTTCTATCCTTCATCAAA